>NC_092711.1:11114783-11277638 GCF_047496885.1 Scyliorhinus torazame
CACGCGCGCACAGGGAGACACGCGCGCACAGGGAGACACGCGCGCACAGGGAGACACGCGCGCACAGGGAGACACGCGCGCACAGGGAGACACGCGCGCACAGGGAGACACGCGCGCACAGGGAGACACGCGCGCACAGGGAGACACGCGCGCACAGGGAGACACGCGCGCACAGGGAGACACGCGCGCACAGGGAGACACGCGCGCACAGGGAGACACGCGCGCACAGGGAGACACGCGCGCACAGGGAGACACGCGCGCACAGGGAGACACGCGCGCACAGGGAGACACGCGCGCACAGGGAGACACGCGCGCACAGGGAGACACGCGCGCACAGGGAGACACGCGCGCACAGGGAGACACGCGCGCACAGGGAGACACGCGCGCACAGGGAGACACGCGCGCACAGGGAGACACGCGCGCACAGGGAGACACGCGCGCACAGGGAGACACGCGCGCACAGGGAGACACGCGCGCACAGGGAGACACGCGCGCACAGGGAGACACGCGCGCACAGGGAGACACGCGCGCACAGGGAGACACGCGCGCACAGGGAGACACGCGCGCACAGGGAGACACGCGCGCACAGGGAGACACGCGCGCACAGGGAGACACGCGCGCACAGGGAGACACGCGCGCACAGGGAGACACGCGCGCACAGGGAGACACGCGCGCACAGGGAGACACGCGCGCACAGGGAGACACGCGCGCACAGGGAGACACGCGCGCACAGGGAGACACGCGCGCACAGGGAGACACGCGCGCACAGGGAGACACGCGCGCACAGGGAGACACGCGCGCACAGGGAGACACGCGCGCACAGGGAGACACGCGCGCACAGGGAGACACGCGCGCACAGGGAGACACGCGCGCACAGGGAGACACGCGCGCACAGGGAGACACGCGCGCACAGGGAGACACGCGCGCACAGGGAGACACGCGCGCACAGGGAGACACGCGCGCACAGGGAGACACGCGCGCACAGGGAGACACGCGCGCACAGGGAGACACGCGCGCACAGGGAGACACGCGCGCACAGGGAGACACGCGCGCACAGGGAGACACGCGCGCACAGGGAGACACGCGCGCACAGGGAGACAGGCGCGCAGAGGGAGACAGGCGCGCAGAGGGAGACAGGCGCGCAGAGGGAGACAGGCGCGCAGAGGGAGACAGGCGCGCAGAGGGAGACAGGCGCGCAGAGGGAGACAGGCGCGCAGAGGGAGACAGGCGCGCAGAGGGAGACAGGCGCGCAGAGGGAGACAGGCGCGCAGAGGGAGACAGGCGCGCAGAGGGAGACAGGCGCGCAGAGGGAGACAGGCGCGCAGAGGGAGACAGGCGCGCAGAGGGAGACAGGCGCGCAGAGGGAGACAGGCGCGCAGAGGGAGACAGGCGCGCAGAGGGAGACAGGCGCGCAGAGGGAGACAGGCGCGCAGAGGGAGACAGGCGCGCAGAGGGAGACAGGCGCGCAGAGGGAGACAGGCGCGCAGAGGGAGACAGGCGCGCAGAGGGAGACAGGCGCGCAGAGGGAGACAGGCGCGCAGAGGGAGACAGGCGCGCAGAGGGAGACAGGCGCGCAGAGGGAGACAGGCGCGCAGAGGGAGACAGGCGCGCAGAGGGAGACAGGCGCGCAGAGGGAGACAGGCGCGCAGAGGGAGACAGGCGCGCAGAGGGAGACAGGCGCGCAGAGGGAGACAGGCGCGCAGAGGGAGACAGGCGCGCAGAGGGAGACAGGCGCGCAGAGGGAGACAGGCGCGCAGAGGGAGACAGGCGCGCAGAGGGAGACAGGCGCGCAGAGGGAGACAGGCGCGCAGAGGGAGACAGGCGCGCAGAGGGAGACAGGCGCGCAGAGGGAGACAGGCGCGCAGAGGGAGACAGGCGCGCAGAGGGAGACAGGCGCGCGCAGAGGGAGACAGGCGCGCGCAGAGGGAGACAGGCGCGCGCAGAGGGAGACAGGCGCGCGCAGAGGGAGACAGGCGCGCAGAGGGAGACAGGCGCGCAGAGGGAGACAGGCGCGCAGAGGGAGACAGGCGCGCAGAGGGAGACAGGCGCGCAGAGGGAGACAGGCGCGCAGAGGGAGACAGGCGCGCAGAGGGAGACAGGCGCGCAGAGGGAGACAGGCGCGCAGAGGGAGACAGGCGCGCAGAGGGAGACAGGCGCGCAGAGGGAGACAGGCGCGCAGAGGGAGACAGGCGCGCAGAGGGAGACAGGCGCGCAGAGGGAGACAGGCGCGCAGAGGGAGACAGGCGCGCAGAGGGAGACAGGCGCGCAGAGGGAGACAGGCGCGCAGAGGGAGACAGGCGCGCAGAGGGAGACAGGCGCGCAGAGGGAGACAGGCGCGCAGAGGGAGACAGGCGCGCAGAGGGAGACAGGCGCGCAGAGGGAGACAGGCGCGCAGAGGGAGACAGGCGCGCAGAGGGAGACAGGCGCGCAGAGGGAGACAGGCGCGCAGAGGGAGACAGGCGCGCAGAGGGAGACAGGCGCGGAGAGGGAGACACGCGCACAGAGGGAGACACGCGCACAGAGGGATGCCATTTAATGAGATTAAATTCCTGCCTTATCTCTGTAACCCCAATTCTTCCACTGATTAAAAACCAATCTGCCTCAAACCTGGAAAATGTTCAAGGACTCTGCCTGAGATGGAGAGAGAGAAAGGCGTGGACAGGTGAGGTTCTAGGGCCGAGGCTGCGTGTATTACTCGGCATGTGGCGCTGAACCGATGATAACGTGGGTCATGAACAGATGCATAACTGCCTCTCTAAAACAACGTGGATTATGTGAACAGTTGGTGATGCTCATTTCAGTCAATCATCCCATCCGTACAGACGGTGACCCTGTCTCGGTGCTGACCCCTCACATTGTCAGCAGCCAGCCAGAATTCCAGTGCCCAGCACGGATTCACCATGGCGCAGACATCGGCTTTCATGTCCCAGGGATCTCACGGTCCCAGCACTTACTCGTGTTCCTGCTGCAGTGACTGGAGAACCACTGGCTTCAAACTGAGGGGAGAACAGAGAGAGAGAGAATGTTAGCACATCCCAGTCAGTTGCAAAAACAGAGCTGACAGTGTAGACTCAAATATGTCTTCAATTTATCACACGCGCAAGCACACACTAACCTATTCTGCACTCCAAAGGTTTGGGCAAAAAAGTCACAACAGAATAAAGCTTTCTCCCCATCAAACACTCCCAGGACAGGTACAGCACGGGGTTAGATACAGAGTAAAGCTCTATCAACACTGTCCCCATCAAACACTCCCTGGACAGGTACAGCACGGGGTTAGATACAGAGTAAAGCTCCATCTACACTGTCCCCATCAAACACTCCCAGGACAGGTACAGCACGGGGTTAGATACAGAGTAAAGCTCCCTCTACACTGTCCCCATCAAACACTCCCAGGACAGGTACAGCACGGGGTTAGATACAGAGTAAAGCTCCCTCTACACTGTCCCCATCAAACACTCCCAGGACAGGTACAGCACGGGGTTAGATACAGAGTAAAGCTCCCTCTACACTGTCCCCATCAAACACTCCCAGGACAGGTACAGCACGGGGTTAGATACAGAGTAAAGCTCCCTCTACACTGTCCCCATCAAACACTCCTGGGACAGGTACAGCACGGGGTTAGATACAGAGTAAAGCACCCTCTACACTGTCCCAATCAAACACTCCCAGGACAGGTACAGCACGGGGTTAGATACAGAGTAAAGCTCCCTCTACACTGTCCCCATCAAACACTACCAGGACAGGTACAGCACGGGGTTAGATACAGAGTAAAGCTCCCTCTACACTGTCCCCATCAAACACTCCTGGGACAGGTACAGCACGGGGTTAGATACAGAGTAAAGCACCCTCTACACTGTCCCAATCAAACACTCCCAGGACAGGTACAGCACGGGGTTAGATACAGAGTAAAGCTCCCTCTACACTGCCCCATCAAACACTCCTGGGACAGGTACAGCACGGGGTTAGATACAGAGTAAAGCTCCCTGTTCACTGTCCCCATCAAACACTCCCAGGTCAGGTACAACATGGGGTTAGAAACAGAGTAAAGCTCCCTCTACACTGTCCCCATCAAACACTCCCAGGACAGGTACAGCACGGGGTTAGATACAGAGTAAAGCTCCCTCTACACTGTCCCCATCAAACACTCCCAGGACAGGTACAGCACGGGGCTAGATACAGAGTAAAGCTCCCTCTACACTGCCCCATCAAACACTCCCAGGACAGGTACAGCACGGGGTTAGATACAGAGTTAAGCTCCCTCTGCACTGTCCCCATCAAACACTCCCAGGACAGGTACAGCACAGGGTTAGATACAGAGTAAAGCTCACTCTACACTGTCCCCATCAAACACTCCCAGTACAGGTACAGCACGGGGTTAGATACAGAGTAAAGCTCCCTTTTCACTGTCCCCATCAAACACTCCCAGGACAGGTACAGCATGGGATTAGATACAGAGTAAAGCTCCCACTACACTGTCCCCATCAAACACTCCCAGGACAGGCACAGCACGGGGTTAGATACAGAGTAAAGCTCCCTCTACACTGTCCCCATCAAACACTCCCAGGACAGGTACAGCACGGGGTTAGATACAGAGTAAAGCTCCCTCTACACTGTCCCCATCAAACACTCCCAGGACAGGTACAGCACGGGGTTAGATACAGAGTAAAGCTCCCTGTACACTGTCCCCATCAAACACTCCCAGGACATGTACAGCAGGGAGTTAGATACAGAGTAAAGCTCCCTCTACACTGTCCCCATCAAACACTCCCAGGACAGGTACAGCACGGGGTTAGATACAGAGTAAAGCTCCCTGTACACTGTCCCCATCAAACACTCCCAGGACATGTACAGCAGGGAGTTAGATACAGAGTAAAGCTGCCTCTACACTGTCCCCATCAAACACTCCCGGACAGGTACAGCACGGGGTTAGATACAGAGTAAAGCTCCCTCGACACTGTCCCCATCAAACACTCCCAGGACAGGTACAGCACGGGGTTAGATACAGTGTAAAGCTCCCTCTACGCCGTCCCCATCAAACACTCCCAGGACAGGTACAGCACGGGGTTAGATACAGAGTAAGCTCCCGCTACACTGTCCCCATCAAACACTCCCAGGACAGGTACAGCACGGGGTTAGATACAGAGTAAAGCTCCCTCTACACTGTCCCCATCAAACACTCCCAGGACAGGTACAGCACGGGGTTAGATACAGAGTAAAGCTGCCTCTACACTGTCCCCATCAAACGCTCCCAGGACAGGTACAGCACGGGGTTAGATACAGAGAAAAGCACCCTCTACACTGTCCCCATCAAACACTCCCAGGACAGGTACAGCACGGGGTTAGATACAGAGTAAAGCTCCCTCTACACTGTCCCCATCAAACACTCCCAGGACAGGTACAGCACGGGGTTAGATACAGAGTAAAGCTCCCTCTACACTGTCCCCATCAAACACTCCCAGGACAGGTACAGCACGGGATTAGATACAGAGTAAAGCTCCCTCTACACTGTCTCCATCAAACACTCCCAGGTCAGGAACAGCACGGGGTTAGATACAGAGTAAAGCTCGCTCTACACTGTCCCATCAAACACTCCCAGGACAGGTACAGCACGGGGTTAGATACAGAGTAAAGCTCCCTCTACACTGTCCCCATCAAACACTCCCAGGACAGGTACAGCACGGTGTTAGATACAGAGTAAGCTCCCGCTACACTGTCCCCATCCAACACTCCCAGGACAGGTACAGCACGGGGTTAGATACAGAGTAAAGCTCCCTCTACACTGTCCCCATCAAACACTCCCAGGACAGGTACAGCACGGGATTAGATACAGAGTAAAGCTGCCTCTACACTGTCCCCATCAAACACTTCCAGGACAGGTACAGCACGGGGTTAGATACAGAATAAAGCTCCCTCGACACTGTCCCCATCAAACACTCCCAGGACAGGTACAGCACGGTGTTAGATATAGAGTAAAGCTGCCTCTACACTGTCCCCATCAAACACTTCCAGGACAGGTACAGCACGGGGTTAGATACAGAATAAAGCTTCCTCGACACTGTCCCCATCAAACACTCCCAGGACAGGTACAGCACGGGGTTAGATACAGAGTAAAGCTGCCTCTACACTGTCCCCATCAAACACTTCCAGGACAGGTACAGCACGGGGTTAGATACAGAATAAAGCTCCCGCTACACTGTCCCCATCAAACACTCCCAGGACAGGTACAGCACGGGGTTAGATACAGAGTAAAGCTACCTCTACACTGTCCCCATCAAACACTCCCAGGACAGGTACAGCACGGGGTTAGATACAGAGTAAAGCTCCCTCTACACTGTCTCCATCAAACACTCCCAGGTCAGGAACAGCACGGGGTTAGATACAGAGTAAAGCTCCCTCTACACTGTCCCCATCAAACACTCCCAGGACAGGTACAGCACGGGGTTAGATACAGAGTAAAGCTGCCTCTACACTGTCCCCATCAAACACTCCCAGGACAGGTACAGCACGGGGTTAGATACAGAGTAAAGCTCCCTCGACACTGTCCCCATCAAACACTCCCAGGACAGGTACAGCACGGGGTTAGATATAGAGTAAAGCTCCCACTACACTGTCCCCATCAAACACTCCCAGGACAGGTACAGCACGGGGTTAGATACAGAGTAAAGCTACATCTACACTGTCCCAGAATCGGTCAAACATTATAGTTGTGCTGTTGAAAGCATTAACATCATTCCGGCACTTATTTTCTGGAAATATTTGAAAGATCCATCACATACTTCTCTTTAAGATCCACCGATAGTTTCTTCCAATGTTTAGCAACTCTCCTCCGCACAAGCACGGCTGCAAACTGACGGATCTGAAGTCGACGGGGAAGAACAGGGTGAATTCAAAGAGCAAAGGAAAGTACGGCACAGGAACAGACCCTTCGGTCCTCCAAGCCGGCGCCAATCATGATGCCCAAACTAAAGAAAAAAACCTTCTGCCCTTAACTCGGTCCGTATCCCTCTAATTGCTCCCTATTCATGTATCCATCCAGATGCCTCTGGTCGCGTGTTCCAGGCATCCACCACTCTCGGTGTGAAAAATATATCCCGCACATCTCCCTTAAACTTTCCCCCTCTCACCTTGAACCTGTGCCCCCTTGTAATCAACACTCCCACCCTTGGAAAAAGCCTCTGACTATTCGCCCCGTCTCTGCTCTCATAATTTGGTCGACCTCCCCTCAGCCTCCGTCTTTCCAGTGAAAACAATCCGAGTTTATTCAACCTCTCCTCGTAGCCGACACCCTCTGGACCAGACAACATCCTGGTGAACCTTCTTTGCACTCTCTCCAAAGCTCCTTCTGATCATGTGGTGACCAGAACTGCACGCAATACTCCACTTGCGGCCTAACCAAGGTTTTATATCGCTGCAAGGTGATTTCCCAACTCCTGTCCTCAATGCCCCGGCTGATGAAGGCAAGCATATGCCTTGTTAATCACCTTCGCCACTTGTGTTGCCACTTTTAGAGAACTGTGGACCTGTGCTCCCAGATCCCTCTGTATGTTAATGTTCCCAAGGATTCTGCCATTTACAGTATAATTCACACCTCGATTTGATCCTCCAGAACGCATCACCTCACATTTGACCAGTTTAAACTCCATCTGCCATTTCTCTGCCCAAGTCCATCTGCCACTGTCAGCAACTCTGCCAATCTTCGTGTCATCCGCAAACTTACTAATCAGCCCACCCACATTTTCCTCCAGATCATTTCTATATACTACAAACAACAGAGGTCCCAGCACTGATCCCTGCGGAACACCACTAGCTACAGATCTCCATTCTGAAAAACACCCTTACACCGCTTCTCTCTGTCTTCTATAACCCAGCTAGTTCTGTATCCATTTAGCCAGCCCACCCCAAATCCCGGGATTTTAGTTTTTGTACCATTCTGCCATGTGGCACCTTGTCAAACACCTTACTAAAGTCCATATAAACTGCATCCACAGCCATTCCCTCATCAATTTTCTTTGTCACCTCCTCAAAAACGTTGGTGGGACATGACTGCCCCTGTACAAAGCCATGCTGCCTGTCACTAACTAGTCCATTTTCCCCCAAATGTGCATATATCCTGTCCCTCGGAATCTTTTCCAAAAGCTCCTCCACCTCTGATGTCAGGCTCGCCGACCTATCATTTGCTGGATTGTCCTTGCTTCCTTTCTTGAACAAGGGAACAACATTGGCTATTCTCCAGTCCTCTGGAATCTAGCTTGTGGTCAAAGAGGATGTGAAGATATCTGTTAAGGCCTCAGCTATTTCTCCCCTTGGCTCCCGCAGTATCCGGGGATAGATCTACCTTAATGCAGTTTCGGATACTCAACACGTCCTCCTTTGATATATTGACATTCTCAAGAGAGTTGCAAAACTCAATAAACTTCTTTGTCTATGAAAGAAATGTTTTTGCGTTGGTCTCTCTCATTCTGGTGATGAGGTTAGCTAACACACTGCCCCGTTCTCTCTGTCCCCTCCACCCACAGAAACATCTTCTCCTTTAATCTACCATCGAAACAAAGTTAGAAGCCGTTTACCTGAGGGTTCGGTGAGCTCGCGAGGATGTTGCAGAGCGCAGGGACCACTGATGGATCCTTAAATGCGTCCTTCAGCTGAGCGGTGGCCTGTGGGTGGGGCAAGGGGCAGAGGGTCACACAGTCCACAACACAGCAACAGGCCACACCGCGCAACTGTTCTACACTCCACACCAGCCCCCGCCCTTACCCTAAGGCCGCGGAGACACTGTGCCTTCAACGCAGAAAAAAACCATAATGATAATGCAGAGAGAAGACACTTCATACCCCTACTTATCCAACGCCTTCTGAAATGCTGCCATTACCATCTCAATAAAAATGTGGTGCTCATTCAGTGGAGTGTGCCTTCACGAGTTTCGCACTTTCTCTTTGTAACTTTGACAAAGTAACAATAATTTGTTCGTGTCACAAGTAGGCTTGCAATGGCTTTGCTGTATAGAACCATAGTTTGGCCACACTTGGGCGTATAGTGTTCAATTCTGGTCGCCACACTACCAGAAGGATGTGGAGGCTTTAGAGAGGGTGCAGAAGAGATTTACCAGGATGTTGCCTGGTATGGAGGGCATTAGCTATGAGGAGCGGTTGAATAAACTCGTTTTGTTCTCACTGGAACGAAGGAGGTTCAGGGGGCGACCTGATAGAGGACGACAAGATTATGAGGGGCATAGACAGAGTGGATAGTCAGAGGCTTTTCCCCAGGGTAGAGGGATCAATTGCTAGGCGGTATAGGGTGAGGGGCAAGGTTTAGAGATGTACGAGGCAAGTTTTTTTACACACAGGGTAGGGGTGCCTGGAACTCGCTACCGGAGGAGGCGGTGGAAGTAGGGACGATAGTGACATTTAAGGGGCATCTTGACAAATACATGAATAGGATGGGAATAGAGGGATACGGACCCCGGGAGTGTAGGAGATTGTAGTTTAGTCGGGCAGCATGGTCGGCACGGGCATGGAGGGTCGAAGGGCCTGTTCCTGTGCTGTAGCCCTCGTCGCCACACTCCGGCGCCTGTTCGGGTACACAGAGGGAGAATTCAGGATGTCTAATTCACTGACCAGCACGTGGGAGGAAACCGGAGCGCCCGGAGGAAACTCACGCAGACACGGGGAGAGCGTGCAGACTCCGCACAGACAGTGTCCCAAGCTGGGAATCGAACCTGGGACCCTGGCACGGTGATGCAATAGTGCTAACCACTGTGCTACCGTGCCGCAACGTTCCTGAAACCAGAAACATCGCCATGTCTAAATATTTCCAAAACCCAGCCTCATGGGATTGAACATTCCTACTGTCTTCAGATGCTGCCATTTTGATTTTAGGCCTGCAATACAAAAGGCTTCCTTGACTCCTCTGGTGATGTATGTACTGGATGGAGCTGGTATCAGGCATTTTACAGCAAAGCGGTTTTAGGTGAGGTTTAGTTTGGGGTGTGGACAGAGGTCCAGCATCTGCTCCCACTGCAGTTCAGTAAAGATATGTCTGTAGACAGATTAACCATTTCTTTCCAAGCAGCTCGGACTTGTCTGGCTGGAAGGTGAGCTGGACCAAGCATCTTAAGGAATACAGCCCGAGTTTCTGCTTGGTTCTGGCAGGGGTCTGGTCTTTTCTTTCAAGCAGTTTCAAAAGATTGCTCCTTCTCAAAGTGGAGGATCCAGACATCTCAGAGCACCGGGTATTCCTGAGCGCTGATGGTGTTTTACAGTGGATTGAGAGTGGAGATGGTTTCATTGTTTGATTGGAAGTAAAGATACCAGTTAAGGGTTACTGTGACACTGCCTCTGGATTGATCAGCATTGTTTCAGGGGTAATTGGAAGGTATTTCCTTACATTTGGAATCGAGTATCATTGACATCACTGGTATCTGGCATTTGTATACAGTGTCTGTGGGATATGACAGTAATATCCAGTATCGTCATTATATCCAGTGCACGTATATATCCAGTAGTTTTAACATACATATGCAATAGATAGAAATATCACGTATCTAGCGACTCGTGACACTGCCCCCCCACACAGAGCCCCGCCTTGCCCCCGCCCACTCAGAGCCTCACTACCCCTGGGCCCTGCCTTGACTCGCCCCCCCTCAGAGCCTCTCCTTGACGGACCCCCCCTCGGAGCTTCTCCTTTACCCACACTCCCCCAGACCATCTCTTTGACCCCGATCAGAGGTGATGGGGAGAAGGCGGAGAATACGGATGAAAAAATATCAGCCACGATGGAACGGCGGAGCAGACTCGATGGGCCGAGTGGCCGATTTCTGCTCCTACATCTTATGGTTTTGTGACACCGTTGTCCAGGCCCCGCCCCCAGCCTATTGTCCAGGCCCCGCCCCCAGCCCATTGTCCGGGCCCCGCCCCCAGCCCATTGTCCGGGCCCCGCCCCCAGCCCATTGTCCGGGCCCCACCCCCAGCCCATGGTCCGGGCCCCACCCCCAGCCCATGGTCCTGGGCCCCACCCCCAGCCCATGGTCCTGGGCCCCACCCCCAGCCCATGGTCCTGGGCCCCGCCCCCAGCCCATTATCCTGCCCAACCCCCCAGCCCATTGTCCTGGGCCCTGCCTCCTAGCCCATTGTCCTGGGCCCTGCCTCCTAGCCCATTGTCCGGGCCCTGCCTCCTAGCCCATTGTCCGGGCCCTGCCTCCTAGCCCATTGTCCGGGCCCCACCCCCAGCCCATTGTCCTGGGCCCTGCCTCCTAGCCCATTGTCCTGGGCCCTGCCTCCTAGCCCATTGTCCTGGGCCCTGCCTCCTAGCCCATTGTCCGGGCCCCAACCCCAGCCCATTGTCCTGGGCCCCAACCCCAGCCCATTGACCTGGGCCCCACCCCCCAACCTGTTGTCCTGGCCCCGCCCCCTGGGCTTTCAGCCCCGCCCCCCGTTATTGGTGGTTGGGCCGGGCCAGCCCCCAGCCTGTTGTCCTGCCCCGCCCCTGGCTTTCAGCCCTGCCCTCCCCCCCCACCCCCCCCGTGGTGATTGGCGGTTCAGCCGGGACCACCCCCAGCGCATTGTCCTGGCCCCGCCCCTGGCTTTCAGCCCAGCCCCCACCAGTGATTGGCAGTTGGGCTGGGACCACCCTCAGTCCATTGTCCTGGCCCTGCCCCTCCATCTGGCCCCGCCCCATTCCTCAGCCCCACCCCCTGCGGTGATTGGTGGTTGGGCCGGGCCCGCCCCTAGCCCCAGCCCTCCATCTGGGCCCCTCCTGTTCCTTGGCCCCGCCTCTGCAGTGATTGGCAGATGGGCCAGGCCCACCCCCAACATATTGTTCTGGCCCCGCCCCTCCACCTGGCCCCACCCCTGTTCCTGGGCCACGCCCCACGTGGTGATTGGCAGTTGGGTTGGGCCGGGGCCCCCCCCTCCATCTGGCCCCGCCCCGTTCCTGGGCCCCGCCCCCAGTGATTGGCGGTTGGGCCGGGCCAGCCCCATCCCATTGTCCTGGCCCCGCCCCCGTTTCTGGGCCCCGCCCCCCCGCGGTGATTGGCAGTTGGGCCGGGCCCGCGTGCCGCGGTTTGAAAAGCTGACAGTTGGCGCTCGAGCAGCAACGGCCGCTCGGCCCGGCGGCTGCGGCCTATCCCCCCCCGCGGGGCCATTCTCCACCCTCCCCCGCCACCTACCTGCTGGATCAGCGCCGTGTCCGGCTCCAGTAAGTTGTTGAGGATTTTCTCCAGGAACTCGGCCATGGCGGCGGTGCCGGTGTCAGAGTCAGGCCGGAGCCGCCGCCGCTCACACCCTCCCCGCTCCCCGAGCCGCCGCCGCGCTCACTGCCCCCGGCAACGTGCTGCAGCACAGCCCCGCCCCCGCCGTCACTGGGAGGACAGCGCCCGCCCCGCCCACTGCCGTCACTGGGAGGACTGCCGTCGCCCCGCCCACTGCCGTCACTGGGAGGACAGCGCCCGCCCCGCCCACTGCCGTCACTGGGAGGACTGCCGTCGCCCCGCCCACTGCCGTCACTGGGAGGACCGCGTCCGGTCCGCCCCGCCCCCGGAGCGTCACTGGGAGGACAGCGCCCGCCCCGCCCACTGCCGTCACTGGGAGGACAGCGCCCGCCCCGCCCACTGCCGTCACTGGGAGGACAGCGCCCGCCCCGCCCACTGCCGTCACTGGGAGGACAGCGCCCGGTCCGCCCCGCCCCCGGAGCGTCACTGGGAGGACCACGCCCGTCACTGGCAGGTCCGCGCCGAACCCGCCCCGGAGCATCACTGGGAAGAACCTCTCCCCTCCCGTCCCATCCCCCAGCCCCTTATCCTCCCCAACATCCCCCCCCTGTAGGTGGGAGGGGCCCCCCTGTGGGTGGGAGGGGCCCCCCTGTGGGTGGGAGGGGCCCCCTGAGGGTGGGAGGGGCCCCCCTGTGGGTGGGAGGGGCCCCCCTGTGGGTGGGAGGGGCCCCCTGAGGGTGGGAGGGGCCCCCCCTGTGGGTGGGAGGGGCCCCCCCCTGTGGGTGGGAGGGGCCCCCTGTGGGTGGGTGGGGCCCCCCTGTGGGTGGGAGGCCCCCTCCCCCCTGTGGCTGGGAGGCCCCCCTCCCCCCTGTGGCTGGGAGGGCCCCCCCCCCCCCTGTGGTGGGAGGGCCCCCCCCCCCTGTGGCTGGGAGGGCCCCTCCCCCCCTGTGGCTGGGAGGGCCCCTCCCCCCCTGTGGGGGGAGGGGCCCCCCCCTGTGGGTGGGAGGCCCCCTGTGGGTGTGCCCCCTGTGGCCGGGAGGGCCCCTGGCGATAGTTTGCCGTGTCCGGAGCGCCGGCCCCCATGGGGTGGTTTGATAGAGCTGTGAACTCTGGAAAGTGGCCCTTTGGCGCGTTGTTTCCTGTTCGGGCCCTTCGACCGACCTGACTGATCCATCGCCCCCCCTCGATCCGCGGTCACCTTTTATCCCTGCCTCCTGTTCAGGAGCTTCTCCATGTGGATAAGTATCCATCCAACCTGCTGCTGACCCTCTTTCCCACAATGTGGATGCTGAAGGCCGAGATTGACCAATTTCTAAATGCCAGCGCAGGGGTATGGGGCGGTGGGGGAAACGGCACCAGAATGGGGGTGGGGGGCGGCGTGGGGGAAACGGCACCACAATGGGGGTGTGTGGGGGGGGGAACGGCATCAGAATGGGGGCAGTGGGGGGGGGGAAACGGCACCAGAATGGGGGCAGTGTGGGGGGGGGAAACGGCACCAGAATGGGGGCAGGGGGGGGGTGGAGGAAACGGCACCAGAATGGGGGCAGTGGGGGGGGGGAAACGGCACCAGAATGGGGGCAGTGTGGGGGGGGGGGGGGAAACGGCACCAGAATGGGGGTGGGGGCAGTGTGGGGGGGGGGGGGAAACGGCACCAGAATGGGGGTGGGGGCAGTGTGGGGAGGGGGGTAAACGGCACCAGAATGGGGGTGGGGGCAGTGTGGGGGAAACAGCACCAGAATGGGGGTGGGGGGCGGCGTGGGGGAAACGGCACCAGAATGGGGTGGGGGTGGGGGGGAAACGGCACCAGAATGGGGGGGGGGGAAACGGCACCAGAGTGGCGGCAGTGGGGGGGGAAACAGCACCAGAATGGGGGCAGTGGGGGGGGGAAACGGCACCAGAATGGGGGGGGGCGTGGTGGTGGGGGGGGAAACGGCACCAGAATGGGGAGGGGGAAATGGCACCAGAATGGGGGTGGGGGCGGTGTGGGGGAAACGGCACCAGAATGGGGGGCGGCGTGGGGGAAACGGCACCACAATGGGGGGGTGTGGGGGGAGGGGGAACGGCACCAGAATGGGGGCAGTGGGGGGGGGGAAACGGCACCAGAATGGGGGCAGTGGGGGGGGGGGAAATGGCACCAGAATGGGGGCAGTGTGGGGGGGGGGGGAAACGGCACCAGAATGGGGGCAGGGGGGGTGGAGGAAACGGCACCAGAATGGGGGCAGTGGGGGGGGGAAACGGCACCAGAATGGGGGCAGTGTGGGGGGGGGGAAACGGCACCAGAATGGGGGTGGGGGCAGTGTGGGGGGGGGGGTAAAAGGCACCAGAGTGGTGGTGGGGGCGGTGTGGGGGAAACGGCACCAGAATGGGGGTGGGGGGCGGCGTGGGGGAAGCGGCACCAGAATGGGGTGGGGGTGGGGGGGGAAACGGCACCAGAATGGGGGTGGGGGCAGTGTGGGGGGGGGTAAACGGCACCAGAATGGGGGTGGGGCGGTGTGGGGGAAACGGCACCAGAATGGGGGTGGGGGGCGGCGTGGGGGAAACGGCACCAGAATGGGGTGGGGGTGGGGGGGAAACGGCACCAGAATGGGGGGGGAAACGGCACCAGAATGGGGGGGGGAAACGGCACCAGAATGGGGGCAGTGGGGGGGGAAACGACACCAGAATGGGGGCAGTGGGGGGGGGGAAACGGCACCAGAATGGGGGGGGGGGGGCGTGGTGGTGGTGGGGGAAACGGCACCAGAATGGGGAGGGGGAAATGGCACCAGAATGGGGGGGGGGTGTGGGGGGGGGGAAACATCACCAGAATGGGGGCAGGGGGGGGGTGGAGGAAACGGCACCAGAATGGGGGCAGTGGGGGGAGGGGAAACGTCACCAGAATGGGGGCAGTGTGGGGGGGGGAAACGGCACCAGAATGGGGGCAGTGTGGGGGGGGGGAAAAGGCACCAGAATGGGGGGGGGCGTGGTGGTGGGGGGGGAAACGGCACCAGAATGGGGAGGGGGAAATGGCACCAGAATGGGGGGGGGCGTGGTGGTGGTGGGGGAAACGGCACCAGAATGGGGAGGGGGAAATGGCACCAGAATGGGGGCAGGGGGGGTGGAGGAAACGGCACCAGAATGGGGGCAGTGGGGGGGGGGGGGGAAACGGCACCAGAATGGGGGCAGTGTGGGGGGGGGGAAACGGCACCAGAATGGGGGCAGTGTGGGGGGGGGGGAAACGGCACCAGAATGGGGGTGGGGGCAGTGTGGGGGGGGGGGTAAACGGCACCAGAATGGGGGTGGGGGCGGTGTGGGGGGGGTAAACGGCACCAGAATGGGGGTGGGGCGGTGTGGGGGAAACGGCACCAGAATGGGGGTGGGGGGCGGCGTGGGGGAAACGGCACCAGAATGGGGTGGGGGTGGGGGGGAAACGGCACCAGAATGGGGGGGGAAACGGCACCAGAATGGGGGGGGGAAACGGCACCAGAATGGGGGCAGGGGGGGTGGAGGAAACGGCACCAGAATGGGGGCAGTGGGGGGGGGAAACGGCACCAGAATGGGGGCAGTGTGGGGGGGGGGGAAACGGCACCAGAATGGGGGTGGGGGCAGTGTGGGGGGGGGGGTAAAAGGCACCAGAGTGGTGGTGGGGGCGGTGTGGGGGAAACGGCACCAGAATGGGGGTGGGGGTGGGGGGGGAAACGGCACCAGAATGGGGGTGGGGGCAGTGTGGGGGGGGGTAAACGGCACCAGAATGGGGGTGGGGCGGTGTGGGGGAAACGGCACCAGAATGGGGGTGGGGGGCGGCGTGGGGGAAACGGCACCAGAATGGGGTGGGGGTGGGGGGGAAACGGCACCAGAATGGGGGGGGAAACGGCACCAGAATGGGGGGGGGAAACGGCACCAGAATGGGGGCAGTGGGGGGGGAAACGACACCAGAATGGGGGCAGTGGGGGGGGGGAAACGGCACCAGAATGGGGGGGGGGGGCGTGGTGGTGGTGGGGGAAACGGCACCAGAATGGGGAGGGGGAAATGGCACCAGAATGGGGGGGGGGTGTGGGGGGGGGGAAACATCACCAGAATGGGGGCAGGGGGGGGGTGGAGGAAACGGCACCAGAATGGGGGCAGTGGGGGGAGGGGAAACGTCACCAGAATGGGGGCAGTGTGGGGGGGGGAAACGGCACCAGAATGGGGGCAGTGTGGGGGGGGGGAAAAGGCACCAGAATGGGGGTGGGGGCAGTGGGGGGGGGGGAAACGGCACCAGAATGGGGGCAGTGTGGGGGGGGGGGGAAACGGCACCAGAATGGGGGCGGGGGGGGTGGAGGAAACGGCACCAGAATGGGGGCAGTGGGGGGGGGGGGGGAACAGCACCAGAATGGGGGCAGTGTGGGGGGGGGGGGGAAACGGCACCAGAATGGGGGTGGGGGCAGTGTGGGGGGGGTAAACGGCACCAGAATGGGGGTGGGGGCGGTGTGGGGGAAACGGCACCAGAATGGGGGTGGGGGGCGGCGTGGGGGAAACGGCACCAGAATGGGGTGGGGGTGGGGGGGAAACGGCACCAGAATGGGGGTGGGGGCAGTGTGGGGGGGGTAAACGGCACCAGAATGGGGGTGGGGGCGGTGTGGGGGAAACGGCACCAGAATGGGGGTGGGGGGCGGCGTGGGGGAAACGGCACCAGAATGGGGTGGGGGGGAAACGGCACCAGAATGGGGGGGGGAAACGGCACCAGAATGGGGGGGGGGGGAAACGGCACCAGAATGGGGGCAGTGGGGGGGGAAACGGCACCAGAATGGGGGCAGTGGGGGGGGGGAAACGGCACCAGAATGGGGGGGGGCGTGGTGGTGGGGGGGGAAACGGCACCAGAATGGGGAGGGGGAAATGGCACCAGAATGGGGGGGGGCGTGGTGGTGGTGGGGGAAACGGCACCAGAATGGGGAGGGGGAAATGGCACCAGAATGGGGGCAGGGGGGGTGGAGGAAACGGCACCAGAATGGGGGCAGTGGGGGGGGGGGGGGAAACGGCACCAGAATGGGGGCAGTGTGGGGGGGGGGAAACGGCACCAGAATGGGGGCAGTGTGGGGGGGGGGGAAACGGCACCAGAATGGGGGTGGGGGCAGTGTGGGGGGGGGGTAAACGGCACCAGAATGGGGGTGGGGGCGGTGTGGGGGAAACGGCACCAGAATGGGGGTGGGGGGCGGCGTGGGGGAAACGGCACCAGAATGGGGTGGGGGTGGGGGGGAAACGGCACCAGAATGGGGGTGGGGGCAGTGTGGGGGGGGGGGTAAACGGCACCAGAATGGGGGTGGGGGCGGTGTGGGGGAAACGGCACCAGAATGGGGGTGGGGGGCGGCGTGGGGGAAACGGCACCAGAATGGGGTGGGGGGGAAACGGCACCAGAATGGGGGGGGGAAACGGCACCAGAATGGGGGGGGGGAAATGGCACCAGAATGGGGGCAGTGGGGGGGAAACGGCACCAGAATGGGGGCAGTGGGGGGGGGGGGGGAACGGCACCAAAATGGGGGGGGGCGTGGTGGTGGGGGGGGGAAACGGCACCAGAATGGGGAGGGAGAAATGGCACCAGAATGGGGGGGGTTGTGGGGGGGGAAACGGCACCAGAATGGGGGCAGGGGGGGTGGAGGAAACGGCACCAGAATGGGGGCGGGGGGGAAACGGCACCAGAATGGGGGTAGTGTGGGGGGGGGGGGGAAACGGCACCAGAATGGGGGCAGTGTGGGGGGGGGGAAACGGCACCAGAATGGGGGTGGGGGCAGTGTAGGGGGGGGTAAACGGCACCAGAATGGGGGTGGGGGCAGTGTAGGGGGGGGTAAACGGCACCAGAATGGGGGTGGGGGCGGTGTGGGGGAAACGGCACCAGAATGGGGGTGGGGGGCGGCGTGGGGGAATGGCACCAGAATGGGGTGGGGGTGGGGGGGAAACGGCACCAGAATGGGGGTGGGGGCAGTGTGGGGGGGGGGGTGAACGGCACCAGAATGGGGGTGGGGGCGGTGTGGGGGAAACGGCACCAGAATGGGGGTGGGGGGCGGCATGGGGGAAACGGCACCAGAATGGGGTGGGGGTGGTGGGGAAACGGCACCAGAATGGGGGGGGGAAACGGCACCAGAATGGGGGGGGGGAAACGGCACCAGAATGGGTGCAGTGGGGGGGGAAACGGCACCAGAATGGGGGCAGTGGGGGGGGGGGAAACGGCACCAGAATGGGGGGGGGGCGTGGTGGTGGTGGGGGAAACGGCACCAGAATGGGGAGGGGGAAATGGCACCAGAATGGGGGGGGTTGTGGGGGGGGGAAACGGCACCAGAATGGGGGCAGGGGGGGTGGAGGAAACGGCACCAGAATGGGGGTAGTGTGGGGGGGGGGGAAACGGCACCAGAATGGGGGTAGTGTGGGGGGGGGGAAACGGCACCAGAATGGGGGCAGTGTGGGGGCGGGGGGGAAACGGCACCAGAATGGGGGTAGTGTGGGGGGGGGGGAAACGGCACCAGAATGGGGGCAGTGTGGGGGGGGGGGAAACGGCACCAGAATGGGGGTGGGGGCAGTGTGGGGGGGGTAAACGGCACCAGAATGGGGGTGGGGGCGGTGTGGGGGAAACGGCACCAGAATGGGGGTGGGGGGCGGCGTGGGGGAAACGGCACCAGAATGGGGTGGGGGTGGGGGGGAAACGGCACCAGAATGGGGGGGGGAAACGGCACCAGAATGGGGGGGGGGGGAAACGGCACCAGAATGGGGGCAGTGGGGGGGGAAACGGCACCAGAATGGGGGCAGTGGGGGGGGGGGGGGGAACGGCACCAGAATGGGGGGGGGCGTGGTGGTGGGGGGGGAAACGGCACCAGAATGGGGAGGGGGAAATGGCACCAGAATGGGGGGGGGCGTGGTGGTGGTGGGGGAAACGGCACCAGAATGGGGAGGGGGAAATGGCACCAGAATGGGGGCAGGGGGGGTGGAGGAAACGGCACCAGAATGGGGGCAGTGGGGGGGGGGGGGGAAACGGCACCAGAATGGGGGCAGTGTGGGGGGGGGGGGGAACGGCACCAGAATGGGGGCAGTGTGGGGGGGGGGGAAACGGCACCAGAATGGGGGTGGGGGCAGTGTGGGGGGGGTAAACGGCACCAGAATGGGGGTGGGGGCGGTGTGGGGGAAACGGCACCAGAATGGGGGTGGGGGGCGGCGTGGGGGAAACGGCACCAGAATGGGGTGGGGGTGGGGGGGAAACGGCACCAGAATGGGGGTGGGGGCAGTGTGGGGGGGGGTAAACGGCACCAGAATGGGGGTGGGGGCGGTGTGGGGGAAACGGCACCAGAATGGGGGTGGGGAGCGGCGTGGGGGAAACGGCACCAGAATGGGGTGGGGGTGGGGGGGAAACGGCACCAGAATGGGGGGGGAAACGGCACCAGAATGGGGGGGGGGAAACGGCACCAGAATGGGGGCAGTGGGGGGGGAAACGGCACCAGAATGGGGGCAGTGGGGGGGGGGGGGGGGAAACGGCACCAGAATGGTGGTGGTGGGGGGGGGAAACGGCACCAGAATGGGGAGGGAGAAATGGCACCAGAATGGGGGGGGTTGTGGGGGGGGAAACGGCACCAGAATGGGGGCAGGGGGGGTGGAGGAAACGGCACCAGAATGGGGGCGGGGGGGAAACGGCACCAGAATGGGGGTAGTGTGGGGGGGGGGGGAAACGGCACCAGAATGGGGGCAGTGTGGGGGGGGGGAAACGGCACCAGAATGGGGGTGGGGGCAGTGTGGGGGGGGGTAAACGGCACCAGAATGGGGGTGGAGGCGGTGTGGGGGAAACGGCACCAGAATGGGGGTGGGGGGCGGCGTGGGGGAATGGCACCAGAATGGGGTGGGGGTGGGGGGGAAACGGCACCAGAATGGGGGTGGGGGCAGTGTGGGGGGGGGGTGAACGGCACCAGAATGGGGGTGGGGGCGGTGTGGGGGAAACGGCACCAGAATGGGGGTGGGGGGCGGCATGGGGGAAACGGCACCAGAATGGGGTGGGGGTGGGGGGGAAACGGCACCAGAATGGGGGGGGAAACGGCACCAGAATGGGGGGGGGGGAAACGGCACCAGAATGGGGGCAGTGGGGGGGGAAACGGCACCAGAATGGGGGCAGTGGGGGGGGGGGGGAAACGGCACCAGAATGGGGGGGGGGGCGTGGTGGTGGTGGGGGAAACGGCACCAGAATGGGGAGGGGGAAATGGCACCAGAATGGGGGGGGGTTGTGGGGGGGGGAAACGGCACCAGAATGGGGGCAGGGGGGGTGGAGGAAACGGCACCAGAATGGGGGTAGTGTGGGGGGGGGGGAAACGGCACCAGAATGGGGGCAGTGTGGGGGCGGGGGGGAAACGGCACCAGAATGGGGGTAGTGTGGGGGGGGGGGGAAACGGCACCAGAATGGGGGCAGTGTGGGGGGGGGGGAAACGGCACCAGAATGGGGGTGGGGGCAGTGTGGGGGGGGTAAACGGCACCAGAATGGGGGTGGGGGCGGTGTGGGGGAAACGGCACCAGAATGGGGGTGGGGGGCGGCGTGGGGGAAACGGCACCAGAATGGGGTGGGGGTGGGGGGGAAACGGCACCAGAATGGGGGGGGGAAACGGCACCAGAATGGGGGGGGGGGAAACGGCACCAGAATGGGGGCAGTGGGGGGGGAAACGGCACCAGAATGGGGGCAGTGGGGGGGGGGGGGAACGGCACCAGAATGGGGGGGGGCGTGGTGGTGGTGGTGGGGGAAACGGCACCAGAATGGGGAGGGGGAAATGGCACCAGAATGGGGGGGGGTGTGGGGGGGGGAAACGGCACCAGAATGGGGGTGGGGGCAGTGTGGGGGGGGTAAAAGGCACCAGAATGGGGGTGGGGGCGGTGTGGGGGAAACGGCACCAGAATGGGGGTGGGGGGCGGCGTGGGGGAAACGGCACCAGAATGGGGTGGGGCGTGGGGGTGGGGGGGAAACGGCACCAGAATGGGGGGGGAAACGGCACCAGAATGGGGGGGGGGGGAAACGGCACCAGAATGGGGGCAGTGGGGGGGGAAACGGCACCAGAATGGGGGCAGTGGGGGGGGGGAAACGGCACCAGAATGGGGGGGGCGTGGTGGTGGGGGGGGAAACGGCACCAGAATGGGGAGGGGGAAATGGCACCAGAATGGGGGGGGGGTGTGGGGGGGGGAAACGGCACCAGAATGGGGGCAGGGGGGGGTGGAGGAAACGGCACCAGAATGGGGGCAGTGGGGGGGGGGGAAACGGCACCAGAATGGGGGCAGTGTGGGGGGGGGGAAACGGCACCAGAATGGGGGCAGTGTGGGGGGGGGGGGGGAAACGGCAGCAGAATGGGGGTGGGGGCAGTGTGGGGGGGGGGTAAACGGCACCAGAATGGGGGTGGGGGCGGTGTGGGGGAAACGGCACCAGAATGGGGGGATCGTGGGGGGGGGGGAAATGGCACCAGAATGGGGGGAGCGTGGGGGGTGGGGGGGAAACGGCACCAGAATGGGGGGGGTGTGGGGGGGGAAACGACACCAGAATGGGGGGGGCGTGTGGGGGGGGGGGAAATGGCACCAGAATGGGGGGGGCGTGTGGGGGGGGGGAAATGGCACCAGAATGGGGGGGGGGGGGGGAAACGGCACCAGAATGGGGGGAGGGGGGAAACGGCACCAGAATGGGTATCAGCCATGATGACATTGAATGGTGCAGCAGGGCGGAAGCTCGAAGGACCGAGTGGTGAGCAGGGAGCAGCCTCGATGGGCTGAATGGCCTATTCCTAGCCCTATAACCTGCGACAATCTGTGTGACATTAATCTTGAATGAATCTCCTGTCGAGAACCTGTGTTGTGTTTATCTTCCATTCTATGATTCCCATCCCGGGCACCATTTCCTTTGGTATCCCCCCACTTCCCTGAGGGATCCATCCCTGAGCTCCCACCATTCCCTCTCCTCATCCCGCATACAATCCCTACAAGGAGGCCATTCTGCCCATTGTGTCTGCGCCGACCCTCTGAAAGAGCTCCCAATCTAGGCCCAGCCCCCTGCTCGATCCCTCGTAACCCCGCCTAACCTGCACCTCTTTGGACACGGAAACCATCCGTGGCACGATAGCACAGTGCTTAGCACTGTCGCTTCGCAACGCCAGGGTCCCGGGTTCGATTCCCGGCTTGGGGTGACTGTGCGGAGTCTGTGCCCGTTCTCCCCCGCGTCTGCGTGGGTTTCCTCCGGGTGCTCCGGTTTCCTCCCCTAGGCTTGCTGTTGATAAATGGCCATGATAAATTGTCACTTAGTGTCCCAAAGGTTCTGTGTGGTTATGGGGATAAGGTGGAGGTGTGGGCTAAGGTTGGGGGCTCTTTCGGGGCCACTGTAGACGCGCTGGGCCGAATGGCCTCCTTCTGCATTGGAAATCCTAACATGATTAATCATGGGTCTCTCTCATGGGCTGGTTTATCACAGGGCTAAATCGCTGGCTTTGAAAGCAGACCCAGGCAGGCCAACAGCACGGTTCAATTCCCGTACCAGCCTCCCCGAACAGGCGCCGGAATGTGGCGACTAGGGGCTTTTCAGAGTAACTTCATTGAAGCCTATTCGTGACAATAAGCAATTTTCATTTCTCTCTCTCTCCAGCTATTAATGATTTGGATGAGGGAAATAAATGTACTTTCTCCAAATTTATAAAGTTGGTTGGGAGGGTGAGCTGTGAGGAGGATACTGAGATCCTTCAGCGCGATTTGGACAAGTTCAGTGGGTGGGCGAATGAATGGCAGATACAGTTTAATGTGGAGAAATGCGAGGTTATCCAGTTTGGCAGCAAAAACAGGAAGGCAGATTATTAGCTGAATGGCCATAAATTAGGAGAGGGGAGTGTGCAACGAGACCTGGGTGTCCTCGTGCACCAGTCACTGACGGTAAGCCTGCAGGTGCAGCAGGCCGTAAAGAAGGCATACGGTATGCTGGCCTTCATTGCGAGAGGATTCGAGTACAGGAACCGCGATAGCTTGCTCCAATTATATGGTGAGGCCATATCTAGAATATTGGGGGCAGTTTTGGTCGCCTTCTCTGAGGAAGGATGTTCTTGCTCGAGAGGGAGTGCAGCAAAGGTTTACCAGGCTGATTCCTGGGATGGCGGGACTGACGTACGAGGAGAGATTGACTCGGTTGGGATTGTATTCGCCGGAGTGAAGAAGAATGAGGGGGGATCTCATAGAAACCTATCAAATTCTAACAGGACTGGACAGGGGAGATGCAGGAAGGATGTTCCCGATGGTTGGCGTGTACAGAACTAGGGGGCACAGTCTGAGGATACGGGGGAGACCATTTCGGACAGAATGAGTAATTTATTCACCCGGAGAGTGGTCGGCCTGTGGAATTTGTTCCCACAGGAAGTAGTTGAGTCCAAAACATTGTATGTCTTCGAGAAGCAGTTCGATACAGCAGTGAGGGCGAAGGGGGGCGAAGGATATGGTGGGCAGGCAGGATTAGGCTATTGAGTTGGATGATCAGCCACGATCATAGTGAATGTCGTACAATCACTTTGTAACTAGGTCTCTGCTCCTTTATTCTTCTGTCGAATAATGTTGACCGGTTGTGGGGTAACACTGAGTGAGGTCCGCCGCGAGGCGACGGGAGAACCCAGGCCGAAGATATCTGACGAACCGGGCGGAACTGAAAGTCAGAGAGATCGAGGTGTACAGGTCCACAGGTCACTGAAAGGGGCGACACAGGTGGAGAAGGTAGTCAAGAAGGCATACGGCATGCTTGCCTTCATTGGCCGGAGCATTGAGTATAAGAATTGGCAAGTCATGTTGCAGCTGTGTAGAACCTTAGTTAGGCCACACTTGGAGTATAGTGTTCAATTCTGGTCGCCACACTACCAGAAGGATGTGGAGGCTTTAGAGAGGGTGCAGAAGAGATTTACCAGAATATTGCCTGGTATGGAGGGCATTAGCTATGAGGAGCGGTTGAATAAACTCGGTTTGTTCTCACTGGAATGACGGAGGTTGAGGGGCGACCTGATAGAGGCCTACAAAATTATGAGGGGCATAGACAGAGTGGGATAGTCAGAGGCTTTTTCCCAGGGTAGAGGGGTCAATTTCTAGGGGGCATAGGTTTAAGGTGAGAGGGGCAAGGTTTAGAGGAGATGTACGAGGCAAGTTTTTTACACAGAGGGTAGTGGGTGCCTGGAACTCGCTACCGGAGGAGGTGGTGGAAGCAGGGACGATAGTGACGTTTAAGGGGCATCTTGACAAATACATGAATAGGATGGGAATAGAGGGATACGGACCCAGGAAGTGTAGAAGATTGTAGTTTAGCCGGGCAGCATGGTCGGCACGGGCTTGGAGGGCCGAAGGGCCTGTTCCTGTGCTGTACTTTTCTTTGAACTGCCGAGTGGGCTCAAAACGCAAAGCATGATGGTCAATTCGGCCAGGCTGGAGCCAGAATTCGCACGGTCTGCGAAAGGGACTGAACTGAGAAAACGGCCCTTGAATGTGTGCTTGTGTAGAGGCAGCGAAGCTGTCGCGTGAACTCTCTCCTCCGTCTTGACCCCCATTTGGTTAACCCCACCGTGTGTGTCCCTGCCTCCTCCCCCCCCCCCACAGCGCCGCCTGGTGAACCTTCACTGCACTCCCTCTCTGGCACGTTTCTCCTTCCTTGGAATAAAAAAAGAGGAAAATTGCAAATCTCCCCGAGCTCCCACCTATTGCTCCCCTTCAGCTATACTCCATCTCCTCTTTCCCCCTTAAACAGTGTCTCTCTCTCTGTCTCTGACAGACATCTTACAACACGAGGTTAAAGTCCAATAGGTTTGTTTTGAATTGTTGGACTTTAACCTGGTGTTGTAAGACCTCCTACTGTGCTCACCCCAGTCCAACGCCGGCATCTCCACATCTGCCTCTGTGTCTCTCTCTCTATCTCTGTGTCTCTCTCTCTCTGTGTCTCTCTCTCTCTCTCTGTGTCTCTCTCTCTCTCTCTCTCTCTCTGTGTCTCTCTCTCTGCATGTCTCTCTCTCTGCATGTCTCTCTCTGTGTGTGTCCCTCTCTGTGTGTGTCCCTCTCTCTGTGTGTCCCTCTCTCTGTGTGTCCCTCTCTCTGTGTGTCCCTCTCTCTGTGTGTCCCTCTCTCTGTGTGTCCCTCTCTCTGTGTGTCCCTCTCTCTGTGTGTCCCTCTCTCTGTGTGTCCCTCTCTCTGTGTGTCCCTCTCTCTGTGTGTCCCTCTCTCTGTGTGTCCCTCTCTCTGTGTGTCCCTCTCTCTGTGTGTCCCTCTCTCTGTGTGTCCCTCTCTCTGTGTGTCCCTCTCTCTGTGTGTCCCTCTCTCTGTGTGTGACTCTCTCTGTGTGTGACTCTCTCTGTGTGTCTCTCTCTGTGTGTGTCTCTCTCTGTGTGTGTCTCTCTCTGTGTGTGTCTCTCTCTGTGTGTGTCTCTCTCTGTGTGTGTCTCTCTCTGTGTGTGTCTCTCTCTGTGTGTGTCTCTCTCTGTGTGTGTCTCTCTCTGTGTCTCTCTCTGTGTGTCTCTCTCTGTGTGTCTCTCTGTGTGTCTCTCTGTGTGTCTCTCTGTGTGTCTCTCTGTGTGTCTCTCTCTGTGTGTCTCTCTCTGTGTGTCTCTCTCTGTGTGTCTCTCTCTGTGTGTCTCTCTCTGTGTGTCTCTCTCTGTGTGTCTCTCTCTGTGTGTCTCTCTCTGTGTGTCTCTCTCTGTGTGTCTCTCTCTGTGTGTCTCTCTCTGTGTGTCTCTCTCTGTGTGTCTCTCTCTCTCTGTGTCTCTCTGTCTCTCTCTCTCTCTGTGTCCCTCTCTCTGTGTGTCCCTCTCTCTGTGTGTCCCTCTCTCTGTGTGTCCCTCTCTCTGTGTGTCCCTCTCTCTGTGTGTCCCTCTCTCTGTGTGTGTCTCTCTCTGTGTGTGTCTCTCTCTGTGTGTGTCTCTCTCTGTGTGTGTCTCTCTCTGTGTGTGTCTCTCTCTGTGTGTGTCTCTCTCTGTGTGTGTCTCTCTCTGTGTGTGTGTCTCTCTGTGTGTGTGTCTCTCTCTCTGTGTCTCTCTCTCTCTCTCTCTCTCTCTGTCTCTCTCTCTCTCTGTCTCTCTCTCTCTCTGTGTCTCTCTCTCTCTCTCTCTCTCTGTCACTCTGTCTCTCTCTCTGTCACTCTGTCTCTCTCTCTGTCACTCTGTCTCTCTCTCACTCTGTCTCTTTCTCTCTGTCCCTCTCTCTCTCTCTGTCCCTCTCTCTCTCTCTCTCTCTCTCTCTGTCCCTCTCTCACTGTCCCTCTCTCTCTCTCTCTCTCTGTCCCTCTCTCTCTCTCTCACTCTGTCCCTCTCTCTCTCTCTCTCTCACTCTGTCCCTCTCTCTCTCTCTCTCTCTCACTCTGTCCCTCTCTCTCTCTCTCTCTGTCCCTCTCTCTCTCTCTCTCTCTCTCTCTCACTCTGTCCCTCTCTCTCTCTCACTCTGTCCCTCTCTCTCTCTCACTCTGTCCCTCTCTCTCTCTCTCTCTCTCTCACTCGGTCCCTCTCTCTCTCTCTCACTCGGTCCCTCTCTCTCTCTCTCTCTCTCTCTCTCTCTCACTCTGTCTCTCTCTCTCTCTCTCTCTCTCACTCTGTCTCTCTCTCTCTCTCTCTCTCTCACTCTGTCTCTCTCTCTCTGTGAGGTACGATCAATTGAACAAAGCGGTGAGTTGAATACAACTGAGGCTTTATTGCTCTAAGATGTGGCCTCCCACAGCAGCTGGCGAAATGGCTGCTGCACGGAGGGGACACATATTTATACTCCGCCTACTGGGCGGAGCCAGCAGGCAGGGACTACCGTCGTACCTGTAGTGCAGGTCCTACCATACATCACCTAATAGAGGTGCAACAGTGGTTTACCACATTCACCCCCTGTTAAAATTGAGTCAGGCGGGGGTGGTGGAGAATTATATACAACTGAATTTTACATATACAATATTTGTGGGGGAAAAAAATGTTTTTGATGTCCAGTGGACGAGTTAGAGGTTTAACCGATCCGGGGCCTTGATGTGCCGCTGGGAGCGACGCAGTGGTGGCGGCGATGCCAATGCTGGTCTGGTCTTCGGTGACTCCGAGAGCGTGCCAAAATCCTCTTCATCTTCGGGAATGGGCAGGGGAAGGACGGATGGTCCTGGGGAGGGTTGTGCTGGGAGCGGCGGGGGTGCCAGGTCCCTTAGGGAGACAGTATCCTGGTGGTCGTCGGGGTACGCCACGTAGGCATACTGGGGGTTGGCATGGAGCAACTGCACCCTCGCCATCAACGGGTCTGCCTTGTGGAGCCGTACATGCTTACGGAGGAGTACGGGTCCTGGAGCTGCGAGTCAAGTCGGGAGCGACACCCCGGTTGTGGACTTCCTGGGGAAGGCAAAGAGACGTTAATGGGGTGTGTTATTTATGGCGGTGCATAGTAGTGACGAATGGAATGTAGTGCATCCGGGAGGACCTCCTGCCAGCGGGAGGCCGGGAGGTTCCTGGACCGTAGGGCCAGTTGGACGGCCCTCCACACCGTCCCGTTCTCCCTCTCTACCTGCCCATTTCCCCGGGGGCTGTAGTTGGTCGTCCTGCTGGAGGCGATACCCCTGCTGAGCAGGAACTGGCGCAGCTCATCGCTCATGAATGAGGATCCCCTGTCACTGTGGATGTAGGCGGGGAAACCGAACAGAGCGAAGATTGTGTTGAGGGCTTTGATGACGGTGGCAGATGCCACATCGGGGCATGGGATGGCGAAGGGGAACCTGGAGTACTCATCGACCACACTGAGGAAATACGTGTTACAGTCGGTGGAGGGGAGGGGCCCTTTGAAATCCACGCTGAGGCGTTCAAAGGGGCGGGAGGCCTTCACCAGGCGCGCGCGGTCTGGCCGGTAGAAGTGCGGCTTGCACTCCACGCAGACCTGGCAGTCCCTGGTGATTGTCCTTACTTCCTCGACGGAGTAGGGCCTTTATGAAATGGTACAACCGTGTGACTCCCGGGTGACAAAGGCTGTCGTGCAGGGTCCGGAGTCGGTCTACCTGTACGCTGGCACATGTACCTCGGGATAGGACGTCTGGGGGCTCGTTGAGCTCACCGGGGCGATACAAAATCTCGTAACTGTAGGTGGAGAGCTCGATCCTCCACCTCAAGATCTTATCATTCTTAATCTTACCCCGCTGTGTGTTATTGAACATGAAGACTACCGACTGTTGGTCAGTGAGGAGAGTGAATCTCCTGCCGGCCAGGTAATGCCTCCAATGCCGCACAGCTTCAACGATAGCTTGGGCCTCCTTCTCGACGGATGAGTGTCGAATTTCAGAGGCATGGCGGGTGCGTGAAAAGAATGCCACGGGTCGGCCTGCCTGATTGAGGGTGGCGGCTCGGGCGACGTCTGATGCGTCGCTCTCTACTTGAAAGGGCAGTGTCTCGTCTACTGTGTGCACCGCGGCCTTGGCGATATCGGCTCTGATATGGGCGAAGGCCTGTTGTGCCACGGTCGTAGGGGAAAATGGGTGGACTGAATGAGTGGGCCGGCCTTGTCCGCGTAGTTTGGGACCCACTGGGCGTAGTACAAAAAGAACCCCAGGCAGCGTTTGAGGGCCTTGGGGCAGTGGGCGAGGGGGAGCTCCATGAGGGGGCGCATGCGGTCGGGATTGAGCCCCACAACTCCGTTCTGTACTATGTCGCCGAGGATGGCTAAGCGGTTTGTGCTGAACACGCACTTCTACTTGTAGGTGAGGTTGAGAAGAGTGGCAGTGCGGAGAAATTTAGCGAGGTTGGCGTCGTGGTCCTGCTGGTCATGGCCGCAGATGGTGACGTTGTCTAGGTACGGGAAGGTGGCCCGCAAACCGTACCGGTCGACCATTCGGTCCATCATCCTTTGGAAGACCGAGACCCCGTTGGTGACACCGAAGGGAACCCTGAGGAAATGATAGAGGTGGCTGTCTGCCTCGAAGGCGGTGTATGGATGGTCCGATTTACGAATGGGGAGCTGGTGGTAGGCAGATTTGAGGTCTACCGTTGAGAAGACCCGGTACTGTGCAATCTGATTGACCATATCAGATATGCATGGGAGGGGGTACGCATCGAGCTGCGTGTACCGATTGATGGTCTGGCTGTAGTCCACGACCATTCTGTGTTTCTCCCCAGTTTTAACTACTAACACTTGGGTTCAATGATGCCTTCCCGAAGCAGCCGCTGGACCTCGGACCTGATGAAGGTCCTGTCCTGGGTGCTGTACCATCTTCTGCTGGTGGCGACGGGTTTGTAATCTGAGGTTAGATTTGCGAAGAGGGAAGGCGGATCGACCTTTAGGGTCGCGAGGTCGCACACAGTAAGGGGTGGTAGGGGCCCGCTGAATTTGAGGGTTAGGCTCTGAGGGTTACACTGGAAGTCCAGGCCGAGTAGTAGGGCAGCGCAGAGGTTAGGGAGGACGTAGAGGCGGAAGACGCTGAATTCTACGCTCTGGACCGTGAGTGTGACCGTGCAGAACCCCCGGATTGCCACGGAATGGGATCCGGAGGCCAGGGAGATTTTTTGGTTGGCGGGGTGTACCGCGAGGGAGCAGCACCTTTGGCGTATCCGGGTGGATGAAGCTTTCGGTGCTCCCAGAGTCCAGCAGGCAAGAGGTCACGTGTCCGTTGATTTTAACACTGGTCGATGCGGTGGCCAGGTTGTGCGGACGAGACTGGTCGATGGTCACTGAGGCGAGTCGTGGTCGGTCGTCGCTGGCGTCGGATGATGGGGAGCCCGGGGGGACAGGTCCTGGAATGCTGGTAGTGCCCATGTGCCGTGGGGGAGACAAGATGGCGGTGCCTGAAGATCTTGAGGAGGACAAAATGGTCACGGGCCGCACGTGGCGGGGGTTGAACAAGATGGCAGCGCCCACTGGCCTCGCGTGGTCTGAGGGGGAGAAGATGGCAGCGCCCACTGGCCTCGCGTGGTCTGAGGGGGAGAAGATGGTGGCACCCACTGGCCGTGACGGAGGTGGGTGGGGGCAATAGCGACGACTGCGTGGGCCAGGCACACCGCGGCAAAGTGCCCCTTCTTGCCGCAAGCCTTACAAAGGGCAGCGCGGGCCGGGCAGCGTTGGCGGGGGTGTTTCTGCTGGCCGCAAAAGTAACATCGTGGCCCCCGGGGTTCGCTGGCTGGCGCAGGCGTATTGGCTGGGTAAGGCCCCCGCTGGGGCAGCCGTCTGTGGGGTCCACGATGCGTAGGCGGGGTGGGCCGTGCGGCTGGCCGTGTCGGCCTGAACGTTGCGCGAGGCGACCATCATAGAGAGCGCTAGCTTCTGTGCCTCTGCGAGATCGAGCGTGGCCCCTTCTAAAAGTCCCTGGCGTACGAGGTCCAGCCCAATCCCCGTAACAGACGCATCCCGCATAAGGAGGTTTGAATGTTCGGTGGCCGTAACGGCCTGACGGTCACAATCCCGGACGAGTGGGATGAGGGCCCGCCAGACGTCTTCTATGGACTCACCAGGGAGTCGAGGGCGAGTGCGTGCCTGGCGGAGAGCGTGTTCGTCTTCTGAGCGAAATTCTCTTTGAGGAGCGTCATGGCTTCGACGTAGTTTGGCGTGTCCTGGATTAGCGGAAAGCCGCTGGAGCGCTGTATCTTCTGAGCCTCCGAGACAGGGATGGACGCCGAGTTGATGTACGCCTCGAAGCAAGCTAGCCAGTGTTGAAAGTCCTTTTTGGCGTCGCTTGAATGCGGATCCAGCTGCAGGAGATCCGGTTTGATACGGAGGTCCATCTTCTGAAAATCTTAGAGCAATAAATTGATGCGCGATCAATTGCACAAAGACTTGAGTTGGGTACAACTGAGGCTTTATTGCTTTAAGATGTGTGGCCTCCCACAGCAGCTGGCGAAATGGCTGCAGTATGGAGGACACGCATATTTATACTCCACCTACTGGGCGGAGCCAGCAGGCAGGGACTACCAACGTACCTGTAATACAGGCCCTACCATACATCACCCAATAGAGGTGCAACAGTGGTTTACCACAATGTCTGTCTGTACGAGACTGGGGGGGGAGGTCGCGGGAGAGCAAACAAAACGGAGGCCGGCTGACTCATCCCTTCAGGCACGGCCTGTAAGACGCCCAGGAGGCGAGAACAAGGGGTCACCTCAGGGCAAGGAAAAGGTTGCCACAGAACCACCTTGAGGGACGTGGGTTCGAGTGAGTGACTTGGTCAGACACTCGCGCTGAGAGATTATCGGAACGGGCGTTGATCGCTCAGCCCCTCAAACCATCCAATAGGATGGTGGCTAATCCGACATTCCACTCGTCTCCTTCCCTCTCCCCCGACCTGTCTCCTGGAAAGTCTGCGAGGGAGATATTGCGAACTGCAAGGGAGAGCAATCCCTACGGGCTGCAGACCCGAGACTGTAATCCACACCAATACTGTGAAGAAAATGGACTAAATTATCTGAAGCAAGGACTTGAACCTTCACCCTTATTATTTTTACCCCTTTCCACCCCTTTGTGTTTGTCTGTCTTGTGTATGTGTGGGGTTAGAGGGTGGGTCAGTTAAAGCGGAGGGGGGTCAGGTCAGGCATTAACGTGTCATTTGTATGAACTAGGTGTTTCATATTTGATCTGTCATTGTATTTAACCTTACAGATCAGGGGCGGGATTCTCCGTTCCCCCCCCGCCGGGTCAGAGAATCGCCGGGGCCTGGCGTGAATCCCGCCCCCGCCGGTTGCCGAATTCTCCGGCACCGGATATTCGGCGGGGGTGGGAATCGCACCGCGCCGGTTGGCGCCCCCGCCCCCGGCGATTCTCCGGCCCGCGATGGGCCGAAGTCCCGCTGCTGGAATGCCCATCCCGCCGGCGAGAATCAAACCGCCTCTCTTACCGGCGGGACAAGGCGACGCGGGCAGGCTCCGGGGTCCTGGGGGGGGGGGCGGCGTGGGGCGATCTGGCCCCGGGGGGGGGGGTGCGCCCCCACGGTGGCCTTGCACGCGATCGGGGCCCACCGATCCGCGGGCGGGCCTGTGCCGTCGGGGCACTCTTTTCCTTCCGCCCTCGCCATGGTCTCCACTGTGGCGGAGGCGGAAGAGACTCCCTCCACAACGCATGCGCGGGGATGCCGTGAGCGGCCGCTGACTCTCCCGCGCATGCGCCGCCCGGAGATGTCATTTCCACGCCAGCTGGTGGGGCACTTCCGCCAGCTGGCGGGGCAGAAATCAGTCCGGCGCGGGCCTAGCCCCTCAAGGTTAGGGCTCGGCCCCCCAAGATGCGGAGGATTCCGCACCTTTGGGGCAGCGCGATGCCCGACTGATTTGCGCCGTTTTTGGCGCCGGTCGGCGGACATCGCGCCAATACCGGAGAATTTCGCCACTGGAGTTTGTAATAATTGTAGAGGCAGGGGCCAGAGATATTGGTGACTTTTGTAAGAATTATTGCTTGATTCACTCGTGTAGTCGTGAATATTGCTCACTGGTTTCCACTAAGATCACCTCTGGTGTTTTACTAAATAATTAATTCATGCCCATGTTAACCCTTACCAACTTTTACAGACGCACCATAGAAAGCATCCTATCGGGCTGCATCACAGCCTGGTATGGCAACTGCTCGGCCCAGGACCGCAAGAAACTTCAGAGAGTCGTCAACACCGCCCAGTCCATCACACGAACCTGCCTCCCATCCATTGACTCCATCTACACCTCCCGCTGCCTGGGGAAAGCGGGCAGCATAATCAAAGACCCCTCCCACCCGGCTTACTCACTCTTCCAACTTCTTCCATCGGGCAGGAGATACAGAAGTCTGAGAACACGCACGAACAGACTCAAAAACAGCTTCTTCCCCGCTGTTACCAGACTCCTAAACGACCCTCTTATGGACTGACCTCATTAACACTACACCCTGTATGCTTCACCCGATGCCAGTGCTTATGTCGTTACATTGTATATGTTGTGTTGCCCTATTATGTATTTTCTTTTATTCCATTTTCTTCTCATGTACTTAATGATCTGTTGAGCTGCTCGCAGAAAAATACTTTTCACTGTACCTCGGTACACGTGACAATAAACAAATCCAATCCATGGGGTATGAGCTATCAGGGGTTTGGGGACAACGTTTATTTCCATGCCCAGTGGGTGCGTGCAGGTTGGCTGTGCCTTTCCATCGCTGTGTGGATCTGGAGTCACATGTAGGCCAGGCCGGGTCAGGGAGGCTGACTTCCTTCCCTGGTTAGCGGACCAGATGAGGTTTTTACGACAGTCGACACAAGATCATCATGTCATCGAGAGTGGCGCAGTGGTTAGCACAGCTGCCTCAGAGACGGAGGGAGGAGGGGGAGGGGTGGGGGAAGGAAGGGTGGGGGAAGAGGAGGGGGGAGGGGAGGGGAGGGGCGGCCAATTGTCAGCTTTTCAAACCGCGGCACGCTGGCCCGGCCCAATCGGCAATCACCGAGGGGGGCGGGGCCAGCACAATGGGCTGGGGGCGGGCCCGAGCCAACTACCAATCACTGTGGGGGCTGGGGGCAGGGCATGGACTGGGGGCGGGTCTAGCCCAGCCGCCAATCACTGATGGGGGTGGGGCGGGGCCAGGATAATTGGCTGGGAGGGCGGGGCTCAGGACAATGGGCTGGAGGGACGGGGCCAGGACAATGGGCTGTGGGGGAGGGGCCCAGGATAATGGGCTGGGGGGAGGGGCCAGGACAATGGGCTGGGGGGGAGGGGCCCAGGACAATGGGCTGTGGGGGAGGGGCCCAGGATAATGGGCTGGGGGGGCAGGGGGGCAGGACAATGGGCTGGGGGGCAGGGGCCTGGACAATGGGCTGGGGGCGGGGCCTGGACAATGGGCTGGGGGCGGGGCCTGGACAATGGGCTGGGGGCGGGGCCTGGACAATGGGCTGGGGGTGGAGCCTGGACAATGGGCTGGGGGCGGGGCCTGGACAACGGTGTCACAAAACCATAAGATGTAGGAGCAGAAATCGGCCACTCGGCCCATCGAGTCTGCTCCGCCGTTCCATCGTGGCTGATATTTTTTCATCCGTATTCTCCGCCTTCTCCCCATCACCTCTGATCGGGGTCAAAGAGATGGTCTGGGGGAGTGTGGGTAAAGGAGAAACTCCGAGGGGGGTCCGTCAATGAGAGGCTCTGAGGGGGGGCGAGTCAAGGCAGGGCCCAGGGGTAGTGAGGCTCTGAGTGGGCGGGGGCAAGGCGGGGCTCTGTGTGGGGGGGCAGTGTCACGAGTCGCTAGATACGTGATATTTCTATCTATTACATATGTGTTCAAACTACTGGATATATACGTGCACTGGATATAATGACGATACTGGATATTACTGTCATATCCCACAGACACTGTATACAAATGCCAGATACCAGTGATGTCAATGATACTCGATTCCAAATGTAAGGAAATACCTTCCAATTACCCCTGAAACAATGCTGATCAATCCAGAGGCAGTGTCACAGTAACCCTTAACTGGTATCTTTACTTCCAATCAAACAATGAAACCATCTCCGCTCTCAATCCACTGTAAAACACCATCAGCGCTCAGGAATACCCGGTGCTCTGAGATGTCTGGATCCTCCACTTTGAGAAAGAGCAATCTTTTGAAACTGCTTGAAAGAAAAGACCAGACCCCTGCCAGAACCAAGCAGAAATTCGGGCTGTATTCCTTCAGAAGCTTGGTCCAGCTCACCTTCCAGCCAGACAAGTCCGAGCTGCTTGGAAAGAAATGGTTAATCTGTCTACAGACATATCTTTACTGAACTGCAGTGGGAGCAGATGCTGGACCTCTGTCCACACCCCAAACTAAAACTCACCTAAAACCGCTTTGCTGTAAAATGCCTGATACCAGCTCCATCCAGTACATACATCACCAGAGGAGTCAAGGAAGCCTTTTGTATTGCAGGCCTAAAATCAAAATGGCAGCATCTGAAGACAGTAGGAATGTTCGATCCCATGAGGCTGGGTTTTGGAAATATTTAGACATGGCGATGTTTCTGGTTTCAGGAACGTTGCGGCACGGTAGCACAGTGGTTAGCACTGTTGCATCACCGTGCCAGGGTCCCAGGTTCGATTCCCAGCTTGGGACACTGTCTGTGCGGAGTCTGCATGCTCCCCCCGTGTCTGCGTGGGTTTCCTCCGGGCGCTCCGGTTTCCTCCCACGTGCTGGTCAGTGAATTAGACATCCTGAATTCTCCCTCTGTGTACCCGAACAGGCGCCGGAGTGTGGCGACGAGGGCTACAGCACAGGAACAGGCCCTTCGACCCTCCAAGCCCGTGCCGACCATGCTGCCCGTCTAAACTAAAATCTTCTACACTTCCTGGGTCCGTATCCCTCCATTTCCATCCTATTCATGTATTTGTCAAGATGCCCCTTAAACGTCACTATCGTCCCTGCTTCCACCACCTCCTCCAGCACCCAGTTCCAGGCACCCACTACCCTCTGTGTAAAAAAACTTGCCTCGTACATCTCCTCTAAACCTTGCCCCGCTCACCTTAAACCTATGCCCCCTAGTAATTGACCCCTCTACCCTGGGGAAAAAGCCTCTGACTATCCACTCTGTCTATGCCCCTCATAATTTTGTAGACCTCTATCAGGTCGCCCCTCAACCTCCGTCGTTCCAGTGAGAACAAACCGAGTTTATTCAACCGCTCCTCATAGCTTCAAGGAGCCATGAACCTGTACCCCTAAATCTCTTTGTTCTGTAACTCACTCAATTAATGGTCAGGAGTTGGGGTAAGTCCTGCCCTGATTCGATCGACCAAAATGATCAGATCAGTTTCCTCGAGGCCGTCCATTTCTCGATGTATCGAATATTTATTCACATTGCTTCACAATGATCGGCCTCCACCACTCTGCGGGACACAATTCTCTATCACTCTCTTGGAGGAGAGATTTCGAGCCACTTAACCTTCAACTGAGCGGCCGTTTTCCTTGTAGCTCTGCCCACTTGTTCGAGACTCGCCCACGAGTGAAAACGTCTCACCATTCACCCTGTCAATCCCCCTCAGGATCTTATATCTTTGAATAAAGTTGTCCCTCACTCTTCTGGACTCCAAGAAACGCAGATCCAGGCGATTTTGTCTCTCTCGATAGGACAACCCTCTAATCCCAGGTCAGTACTGAGGGAGTGCTGCACTGTCAGAGGGTCAGTACTGAGGGAGTGCTGCACTGTCAGAGAGTCAGTACTGAGAGAGTGCCGCACCGTCAGAGGGTCAGTACTGAGGGAGTGCCGCACCGTCAGAGGGTCAGTACTGAGGGAGTGCCGCACTGTCAGAGGGTCAGTACTGAGGGAGTGCTGCACTGTCAGAGGGTCAGTACTGACGGAGTGCTGCACTGTCACAGGGTCAGTACTGAGGGAGTGCCGCACCGTCAGAGGGTCAGTACTGAGGGAGTGCCGCACTGTCAGAGGGTCAGTACTGAGGGAGTGCCGCACTGTCAGAGGGTCAGTACTGAGGGAGTGCTGCACTGTATGAGGGTCAGTATTGAGGGAGTGCCGCACTGTCAGAGGGTCAGTACTGAGGGAGCGCCGCACTGTCAGAGGGTCAGTACTGAGGGAGTGCTGCACTGTCAGAGGGTCAGTACTGAGCGAGTGCTGCACTGTCAGAGGGTCAGTACTGAGGGAGTGCCGCACTGTCAGAGGGTCAGTACTGAGGGAGTGCTGCACTGTCAGAGAGTCAGTACTGAGGGAGTGCCGCACTGTCAGAGAGTCAGTACTGAGTGAGCGCCGTACTGTGAGAGGGTCAGTACTGAGGGAGTGCCGCACTGTCAGAGGGTCAGTACTGAGGGAACGCCGCACTGTCAGAGGGTCAGTACTGAGGGAGTGCTGCACTTTCAGAGGGTCAGTACTGAGGGAGTGCTGCACTTTCAGAGGGTCAGTACTGAGGGAGTGGCGCACTGTCAGAGGGTCAGTACTGAGGGAGTGCTGCACTGTCAGAGGGTCAGTACTGAGGGAGCGCCGCACCGTCAGAGGGTCCGTACTGAGGGAGCGCCGCACTGTCAGAGAGTCAGTACTGAGGGAGCGCCGCACTGTCAGAGAGTCAGTACTGAGGGAGTGCCGCACTGTGAGTGGGTCAGTACTGAGGGAGTGCTGCACTGTCAGAGGGTCAGTACTGAGGGAGTGCTGCACTGTCAGAGGGTCAGTACTGAGGGAGTGCCGCACTGTCAGAGTGTCAGTACTGAGGGAGTGCCGCACTGTCAGAGTGTCAGTACTGCGAGAGCGCCGCACTGTCAGAGAGTCAGTACTGAGGGAGTGCCGCACCGTCAGAGGGTCCGTACTGAGGGAGCGCCGCACTGTCAGAGGGTCAGTACTGAGGGAGTGCCGCACTGTCAGAGAGTCAGTACTGAGGGAGTGCCGCACTGTCAGAGAGTCAGTACTGAGGGAGTGCCGCACCGTCAGAGGATCAGTACTGAGGGAGTGTCGCACTATCAGAGGGTCAGTACTGAGGGAGTGCTGCACTGTCAGAGGGTCAGTACTGAGGGAGTGCCGCACTGACAGAGGGTCAGTACTGAGGGAGTGCTGCACTATCAGAGGGTCAGTACTGAGGGAGTGCTGCACTGTCAGAGGGTCAGTACTGAGGGAGTGCCGCACTGACAGAGGGTCAGTACTGAGGGAGTGCTGCATTGTGAGAGGGTCAGTACTGAGGGAGTGCCGCAATGTCAGAGGGTCAGTACTGAGGGAGTGCTGCATTGTCAGAGGGTCAGTACTGAGGGAGTGCTGCATTATCAGAGGGTCTGTACTGAGGGAGAGCTGCACTGTCAGAGGGTCAGTACTGAGGGAGTGCTGCACTATCAGAGGGTCTGTACTGAGGGAGAGCTGCACTGTCAGAGGGTCAGTACTGAGGGAGAGCTGCACTGTCAGAGGGTCAGTACTGAGGGAGTGCCGCACTGTCAGAGGGTCAGTGCTGAGGGAGTGCTGCACTATCAGAGGGTCAGTACTGAGGGAGTGCCGCACTGTCAGAGGGTCAGTACTGAGTTTGTGCCGCTCTGTCAGAGGGTCAGTACCGAGGGAGTGCTGCACTGTCAGAGAGTCAGTACTGAGGGAGTGCTGCATTGTCAGAGGGTCAGTACCGAGGGAGTGCTGCACTGTCAGAGAGTCAGTACTGAGGGAGTGCCGCTCTGTCAGAGGGTCAGTACAGAGGGAGTGCCGCACTGTCAGAGGGTCAGTACTGAGGGAGCGCCGCACTATCAGAGGCTCAGTACTGAGCGAGTGCCACACTGTCAGAGGGTCAGTACTGAGGGAGTGCCGGATCATCAGAGGATCAGTACTGAGGGAGCGCTGCACTGTCAGAGGGTCAGTACTGAGGGAGTGCCGCACTGTCAGAGGGTCAGTACTGAGGGAGTGCTGCACTGTCAGAGGGTCAGTACTGAGGGTGTGCCGCACAGTCAGAGGGTCAGTACTGAGGGAGCGCTGCACTGTCAGAGGGTCAATACTGAGGGAGTGCTGCACTGTCAGAGGGTCAGTACTGAGGGAGTGCCGTACTGTCAGAGGGTCAGTACTGAGGGAGTGCCGCACTGTCAGAGGGTCAGTACTGAGGGAGTGCGGCACTGTCAGAGGGTCAGTACTGAGGGAGTGCCGAACTGTCAGAGGGTCAGTACTGAGGGAGTGCCGCACTGTCAGAGGGTCAGTACTGAGGGAGTGCCGCGCTGTCAGAGGGTCAGTACTGAGGGAGTGCCGCACTGTCAGAGGGTCAGTACTGAGGGAGTGTTGCACTGTCAGAGAGTCAGTACTGAGGGAGTGCTGCACTGTCAGAGGGTCAGTACTGAGGGAGTGCTGCACTGTCATAGAGTCAGTACGGAGGGAGCGCTGCACTGTCAGAGGGTCAGTACTGAGGGAGTGCTGCACTGTCAGAGGGTCAGTACTGAGGGAGTGCTGCACTGTCAGAGGGTCAGTACTGAGGGAGTGCCGCACCATCAGAGGGTCAGTGCTGACGGAGTGCCGAACTGTCAGAGGGTCAGTACTGAGGGAGTGCTGCACTGTCAGAGAGTCAGTACGGAGGGAGTGCTGCACTGTCAGAGTGTCAGTACTGAGGGAGTACCGCACCATCAGAGGGTCAGTGCTGACGGAGTGCCGCACTGTCAGAGGGTCAGTACTGAGGGAGTGCTGCACTGTCAGAGGGTCAGTACTGAGGGAGTGCTGCACTGTCAGAGAGTCAGTACTGAGAGAGTGCCGCACTGTCAGAGGGTCAGTACTGAGGGAGCGCCGCACTGTCAGAGGGTCAGTACTGAGGGAGGGCCGTACTGTCTGAGGGTCAGTACTGAGGGAGCGCCGCACTGTCAGAGTGTCAGTACGGAGGGAGTGCTGCACTGTCAGAGGGTCAGTACTGAGGGAGTGCCGCACTGTCAGAGGGTCGGTACTGAGGGAGCGCCGCACTGTCAGAGTGTCAGTACTGAGGGAGTGCCGCACCGTCAGAGGGTCAGTACTGTGTGAGTGCCGCACCGTCAGAGGTTCAGTACTGAGGGAGCGCCGCACTGTCAGAGGGTCAGTACTGAGGGAGTGCCGCACCGTCAGAGGGTCAGTACTGAGGGAGTGCCGCACCATCAGAGGGTCAGTGCTGAGAGAGTGCCGCACCATCAGAGGGTGAGTACTGAGGGAGTGCCGCACTGTCAAAGGGTCAGTACTGAGGGAGTGCCGCACTGTCAGAAGGTCAGTACTGAGGGAGCACCGCACTGTCAGAGTGTCAGTACTGAGGGAGTGCCGCACTGTCAGAGGGTCAATACTGAGGGAGTGCCATACTGTCAGAGGGTCAGTACTGAGGGAGTGCCGCACTGTCAGAGGGTCTGTACTGAGGTTGTACCGCACTGTCAGAGGGTCAGTACCGAGGGAGTGCTGCACTGTCAGAGAGTCAGTACTGAGGGAGCGCCGCACTGCCAGAGGGTCAGTACTGAGGGAGTGCAGCACTGTCAGAGGGTCGGTACTGAGGGAGCGCCGCACTGTCAGAGTGTCAGTACTGAGGGAGTGCCGCACCGTCAGAGGGTCAGTACTGAGGGAGTGCCGCACCGTCAGTGGTTCAGTACTGAGGGAGCGCCGCCCTGTCAGAGGGTCAGTACTGAGGGAGTGCCGCACCGTCAGAGGGTCAGTACTGAGGGAGTGCCGCACCATCAGAATGTCAGTGCTGAGAGAGTGCCGCACCGTCAGAGGGTGAGTACTGAGGGAGTGCCGCACTGTCAAAGGGTCAGTACTGAGGGAGTGCCGCACTGTCAGAAGGTCAGTACTGAGGGAGCACCGCACTGTCAGAGTGTCAGTACTGAGGGAGTGCCGCACTGTCAGAGTGTCAGTACTGAGAGAGCGCCGCACTGTCAGAGAGTCAGTACTGAGGGAGTGCCGCACCGTCAGAGGGTCCGTACTGAGGGAGCGCCGCACTGTCAGAGGGTCAGTACTGAGGGAGTGCCGCACTGTCAGAGAGTCAGTACTGAGGGAGTGCCGCACTGTCAGAGAGTCAGTACTGAGGGAGTGCCGCACCGTCAGAGGATCAGTACTGAGGGAGTGTCGCACTATCAGAGGGTCAGTACTGAGGGAGTGCTGCACTGTCAGAGGGTCAGTACTGAGGGAGTGCCGCACTGACAGAGGGTCAGTACTGAGGGAGTGCTGCACTATCAGAGGGTCAGTACTGAGGGAGTGCTGCACTGTCAGAGGGTCAGTACTGAGGGAGTGCCGCACTGACAGAGGGTCAGTACTGAGGGAGTGCTGCATTGTGAGAGGGTCAGTACTGAGGGAGTGCTGCACTATCAGAGGGTCAGTACTGAGGGAGTGCTGCACTGTCAGAGGGTCAGTACTGAGGGAGTGCCGCACTGACAGAGGGTCAGTACTGAGGGAGTGCCGCAATGTCAGAGGGTCAGTACTGAGGGAGTGCTGCATTGTCAGAGGGTCAGTACTGAGGGAGTGCTGCATTATCAGAGGGTCTGTACTGAGGGAGAGCTGCACTGTCAGAGGGTCAGTACTGAGGGAGTGCTGCACTATCAGAGGGTCTGTACTGAGGGAGAGCTGCACTGTCAGAGGGTCAGTACTGAGGGAGAGCTGCACTGTCAGAGGGTCAGTACTGAGGGAGAGCTGCACTGTCAGAGGGTCAGTACTGAGGGAGTGCCGCACTGTCAGAGGGTCAGTGCTGAGGGAGTGCTGCACTATCAGAGGGTCAGTACTGAGGGAGTGCCGCACTGTCAGAGGGTCAGTACTGAGTTTGTGCCGCTCTGTCAGAGGGTCAGTACCGAGGGAGTGCTGCACTGTCAGAGAGTCAGTACTGAGGGAGTGCTGCATTGTCAGAGGGTCAGTACCGAGGGAGTGCTGCACTGTCAGAGAGTCAGTACTGAGGGAGTGCCGCTCTGTCAGAGGGTCAGTACAGAGGGAGTGCCGCACTGTCAGAGGGTCAGTACTGAGGGAGCGCCGCACTATCAGAGGCTCAGTACTGAGCGAGTGCCACACTGTCAGAGGGTCAGTACTGAGGGAGTGCCGGATCATCAGAGGATCAGTACTGAGGGAGCGCTGCACTGTCAGAGGGTCAGTACTGAGGGAGTGCCGCACTGTCAGAGGGTCAGTACTGAGGGAGTGCTGCACTGTCAGAGGGTCAGTACTGAGGGTGTGCCGCACAGTCAGAGGGTCAGTACTGAGGGAGCGCTGCACTGTCAGAGGGTCAATACTGAGGGAGTGCTGCACTGTCAGAGGGTCAGTACTGAGGGAGTGCCGTACTGTCAGAGGGTCAGTACTGAGGGAGTGCCGCACTGTCAGAGGGTCAGTACTGAGGGAGTGCGGCACTGTCAGAGGGTCAGTACTGAGGGAGTGCCGAACTGTCAGAGGGTCAGTACTGAGGGAGTGCCGCACTGTCAGAGGGTCAGTACTGAGGGAGTGCCGCGCTGTCAGAGGGTCAGTACTGAGGGAGTGCCGCACTGTCAGAGGGTCAGTACTGAGGGAGTGTTGCACTGTCAGAGAGTCAGTACTGAGGGAGTGCTGCACTGTCAGAGGGTCAGTACTGAAGGAGTGCTGCACTGTCATAGAGTCAGTACGGAGGGAGCGCTGCACTGTCAGAGGGTCAGTACTGAGGGAGTGCTGCACTGTCAGAGGGTCAGTACTGAGGGGGTGCTGCACTGTCAGAGGGTCAGTACTGAGGGAGTGCTGCACTGTCAGAGGGTCAGTACTGAGGGAGTGCCGCACCATCAGAGGGTCAGTGCTGACGGAGTGCCGCACTGTCAGAGGGTCAGTACTGAGGGAGTGCTGCACTGTCAGAGGGTCAGTACTGAGGGAGTGCTGCACTGTCAGAGAGTCAGTACTGAGAGAGTGCCGCACTGTCAGAGGGTCAGTACTGAGGGAGTGCCGCACTGTCAGAGGGTCAGTACTGAGGGAGTGCTGCACTGTCAGAGGGTCAGTACTGAGGGAGCGCCGTGCTGTCAGAGGGTCAGTACTGAGGGTGTGCCGCACTGTCAGAGGGTCAGTACTGAGGGAGCGCCGCACTGTCAGAGGGTCAGTACTGAGGGAGGGCCGTACTGTCTGAGGGTCAGTACTGAGGGAGCGCCGCACTGTCAGAGTGTCAGTACGGAGGGAGTGCTGCACTGTCAGAGGGTCAGTACTGAGGGAGTGCCGCACTGTCAGAGGGTCGGTACTGAGGGAGCGCCGCACTGTCAGAGTGTCAGTACTGAGGGAGTGCCGCACCGTCAGAGGGTCAGTACTGAGTGAGTGCCGCACCGTCAGAGGTTCAGTACTGAGGGAGCGCCGCACTGTCAGAGGGTCAGTACTGAGGGAGTGCCGCACCGTCAGAGGGTCAGGACTGAGGGAGTGCCGCACCATCAGAGGGTCAGTGCTGAGAGAGTGCCGCACCATCAGAGGGTGAGTACTGAGGGAGTGCCGCACTGTCAAAGGGTCAGTACTGAGGGAGTGCCGCACTGTCAGAAGGTCAGTACTGAGGGAGCACCGCACTGTCAGAGTGTCAGTACTGAGGGAGTGCCGCACTGTCAGAGGGTCAATACTGAGGGAGTGCCATACTGTCAGAGGGTCAGTACTGAGGGAGTGCCGCACTGTCAGAGGGTCTGTACTGAGGTTGTACCGCACTGTCAGAGGGTCAGTACCGAGGGAGTGCTGCACTGTCAGAGAGTCAGTACTGAGGGAGCGCCGCACTGCCAGAGGGTCAGTACTGAGGGAGTGCAGCACTGTCAGAGGGTCGGTACTGAGGGAGCGCCGCACTGTTAGAGTGTCAGTACTGAGGGAGTGCCGCACCGTCAGAGGGTCAGTACTGAGGGAGTGCAGCACCGTCAGTGGTTCAGTACTGAGGGAGCGCCGCCCTGTCAGAGGGTCAGTACTGAGGGAGTGCCGCACCGTCAGAGGGTCAGTACTGAGGGAGTGCCGCACCATCAGAATGTCAGTGCTGAGAGAGTGCCGCACCGTCAGAGGGTGAGTACTGAGGGAGTGCCGCACTGTCAAAGGGTCAGTACTGAGGGAGTGCCGCACTGTCAGAAGGTCAGTACTGAGGGAGCACCGCACTGTCAGAGTGTCAGTACTGAGGGAGTGCCGCACTGTCAGAGGGTCAGTACTGAGGGAGTGCCATACTGTCAGAGGGTCTGTACTGAGGTTGTACCGCACTGTCAGAGGGTCAGTACCGAGGGAGTGCTGCACTGTCAGAGAGTCAGTACTGAGGGAGCGCCGCACTGCCAGAGTGTCAGTACTGAGGGAGTGCAGCACTGTCAGAGGGTCAGTACTGACGGAGCGCCGCCCTGTCAGAGGGTCAGTACTGAGGGAGTGCAGCACTGTCAGACGGTCAGTACTGAGGGAGTGCAGCACTGTCAGAGGGTCAGTACTGAGGGAGTGCCGCCCTGTCACAGGGTCAGTACTGAGGGAGTCCCGCACTGTCAGAGGGTCAGTACTGAGGGAGTGCCGCACTGTCAGAGGGTCAGTACTGAGGGAGTGAGCACTGACAGAGTGTCATTACTGAGGGAGTGCCGCACTGTCAGAGGGTCAGTACTGAGGGAGTGCTGCATTGTCAGAGGGTCAGTACTGAGGGAGTGCTGTACTGTCAGAGGGTCTGTACTGAGGGAGAGCTGCACTGTCAGAGGGGCAGTACTGAGGGAGTGCTGCACTATCAGAGGGCATGTACTGAGGGAGAGCTGCACTGTCAGAGGGTCAGTACTGAGGGAGAGCTGCACTGTCAGAGGGTCAGTACTGAGGGAGGGCCGTACTGTCTGAGGGTCAGTACTGAGGGAGCGCCGCACTGTCAGAGTGTCAGCACGGAGGGAGTGCTGCACTGTCAGAGGGTTAGTACTGAGGGAGTGCCGCACTGTCAGAGGGTCAGTACTGAGGGAGTGCCACACTGTCAGAGGGTCAGTACTGAGGGTGTGCCGCACTGTCAGAGGGTCAGTACTGAGGGAGCGCCGCACTGTCAGAGGGTCAGTACTGAGGGAGTGCCGCACTGTCAAAGGGTCAGTACTGAGGGAGTGCCGCACTGTCAGAAGGTCAGTACTGAGGGAGCACCGCACTGTCAGAGTGTCAGTACTGAGGGAGTGCCGCACTGTCAGAGGGTCAGTACTGAGGGAGTGCCATACTGTCAGAGGGTCTGTACTGAGGTTGTACCGCACTGTCAGAGGGTCAGTACCGAGGGAGTGCTGCACTGTCAGAGAGTCAGTACTGAGGGAGCGCCGCACTGCCAGAGTGTCAGTACTGAGGGAGTGCAGCACTGTCAGAGGGTCAGTACTGACGGAGCGCCGCCCTGTCAGAGGGTCAGTACTGAGGGAGTGCAGCACTGTCAGACGGTCAGTACTGAGGGAGTGCAGCACTGTCAGAGGGTCAGTACTGAGGGAGTGCCGCCCTGTCACAGGGTCAGTACTGAGGGAGTCCCGCACTGTCAGAGGGTCAGTACTGATGGAGTGCCGCACTGTCAGAGGGTCAGTACTGAGGGAGTGCCGCACCATCAGAATGTCAGTGCTGAGAGAGTGCCGCACCGTCAGAGGGTGAGTACTGAGGGAGTGCCGCACTGTCAAAGGGTCAGTACTGAGGGAGTGCTGCACCGTCAGAGGGTCAGTACTGAGGGAGTGCCGCACTGTCAGAGGGTCAGTACTGAGGGAGTGCCGCACTGTCAGAGGATCAGTACTGAGGGAGCGCCGCACTGTCAGAGGGTCAGTACTGAGGGAGTGCCGCACTGTCAGAGGGTCAGTACTGAGTGAGTGCGGCACTGTCAGAGGGTCAGTACTGAGGGAGTGCCGCACTGTCTGAGGGTCAGTACTGAGGGTGTGCTGCACTGTCAGAGGGTCAGTACTGAGGGAGTGCCACACTGTCAGAGGGTCAGTACTGAGTTTGTGCCGCTCTGTCAGAGGGTCAGTACCGAGGGAGTGCTGCACTGTCAGAGAGTCAGTACAGAGGGAGTGCCGCACTGTCAGAGGGTCAGTACTGAGGGAGTGCTGCACTGTCAGAGGGTCAGTACTGAGGGAGTGCCACACTGTCAGAGGGTCAGTACTGAGGGTGTGCCGCACTGTCAGAGGGTCAGTACTGAGGGAGTGCCGCACTGTCAGAGGGTCAGTACTGAGGGAGGGCCGTACTGTCTGAGGGTCAGTACTGAGGGAGCGCCGCACTGTCAGAGTGTCAGCACGGAGGGAGTGCTGCACTGTCAGAGGGTCAGTACTGAGGGAGTGCCGCACTGTCAGAGGGTCGGTACTGAGGGAGCGCCGCACTGTCAGAGTGTCAGTACTGAGGGAGTGCCGCACCGTCAGAGGGTCAGTACTGAGGGAGTGCCGCACCGTCAGAGGTTCAGTACTGAGGGAGCGCCGGACTGTCAGTGGGTCAGTACTGAGGGAGTGCCGCACCGTCAGAGGGTCAGTACTGAGGGAGTGCCGCACCATCAGAGGGTCAGTGCTGAGAGAGTGCCGCACCATCAGAGGGTGAGTACTGAGGGAGTGCCGCACTGTCAAAGGGTCAGTACTGAGGGAGTGCCGCACTGTCAGAAGGTCAGTACTGAGGGAGCACCGCACTGTCAGAGTGTCAGTACTGAGGGAGTGCCGCACTGTCAGAGGGTCAGTACTGAGGGAGTGCCATACTGTCAGAGGGTCAGTACTGAGGGAGTGCCGCACTGTCAGAGGGTCTGTACTGAGGTTGTACCGCACTGTCAGAGGGTCAGTACCGAGGGAGTGCTGCACTGTCAGAGAGTCAGTACTGAGGGAGCGCCGCACTGCCAGAGGGTCAGTACTGAGGGAGTGCCGCACTGTCAGAGGGTCGGTACTGAGGGAGCGCCGCACTGTCAGAGTATCAGTACTGAGGGAGTGCCGCACCGTCAGAGGGTCTGTACTGAGGGAGTGCCGCACCGTCAGTGGTTCAGTACTGAGGGAGGGCCGTACTGTCAGAGGGTCAGTACTGAGGGAGTGCCGCACTGTCAGAGGGTCAGTGCTGAGGGAGTGCTGCACTGTCAGAGGGTCAGTACTGAGGGAGTGCCGCACTGTCAGAGGGTCAGTACTGAGGGAGTGTGGCACTGTCAGAGGGTCAGTACTGAGGGAGTGCCGTACTGTCAGAGGGTCAGTACTGAGGGAGTGCGGCACTGTCTGAGGGTCAGTACTGAGGGAGTGCTGCACTGTCAGAGGGTCAGTACTGAGGGAGTGCTGCACTGTCAGAGGGTCAGTACTGAGGGAGTGCCGTACTCTCAGAGGGTCAGTACTGAGGGAGTGCCGCACTGTCAGAGGGTCAGTACTGAGGGAGCGCCGCACTGTCAGAGGGTCAGTACTGAGGGAGTGCCGTACTGTCAGAGGGTCAGTACTGAGGGAGTGCCGCACTGTCAGAGGGTCAGTACTGAGGGAGTGCCGCACAGTCAGAGGGTCAGTACTGAGGTAGTGCCGCACTGTCAGAGTGTCAGTACTGAGGTTGTGCCGCTCTGTCAGAGGGTCAGTACCGAGGGAGTGCTGCACTGTCAGAGAGTCAGTACTGAGGGAGTGCCGCACTGTCAGAGTGTCAGTACTGAGGGAGTGCCGCACTGTCAGAGGGTCAGTACTGAGGGAGTGCCATACTGTCAGAGGGTCAGTACTGAGGGAGTGCCGCACTGTCAGAGGGTCTGTACTGAGGTTGTACCGCACTGTCAGAGGGTCAGTACCGAGGGAGTGCTGCACTGTCAGAGGGTCGGTACTGAGGTTGTGCCGCTCTGTCAGAGGGTCAGTACCGAGGGAGTGCTGCACTGTCAGAGAGTCAGTACTGAGGGAGTGCCGCACTGTCAGAGTGTCAGTACTGAGGGAGTGCCGCACTGTCAGAGGGTCAGTACTGAGGGAGTGCCATACTGTCAGAGGGTCAGTACTGAGGGAGTGCCGCACTGTCAGAGGGTCTGTACTGAGGTTGTACCGCACTGTCAGAGGGTCAGTACCGAGAGAGTGCTGCACTGTCAGAGGGTCGGTACTGAGGGAGCGCCGCTCTGTCAGAGTGTCAGTACTGAGGGAGTGCCGCACCGTCAGAGGGTCAGTACTGAGGGAGTGCCGCACCGTCAGTGGTTCAGTACTGAGGGAGCGCCGCACTGTCAGAGGGTCAGGACTGAGGGAGTGCCGCACCGTTAGAGGGTCAGTACTGAGGGAGTGCCGCACCATCAGATTGTCAGTGCTGAGAGAGTGCCGCACCGTCAGAGGGTGAGTACTGAGGGAGTGCCGCACTGTCAAAGGGTCAGTACTGAGGGAGTGCCGCACTGTCAGAAGGTCAGTACTGAGGGAGCACCGCACTGTCAGAGTGTCAGTACTGAGGGAGTGCCGCACTGTCAGAGGGTCAGTACTGAGGGAGTGCCATACTGTCAGAGGGTCAGTACGGAGGGAGTGCCGCACTGTCAGAGGGTCTGTACTGAGGTTGTACCGCACTGTCAGAGGGTCAGTACCGAGGGAGTGCTGCACTGTCAGAGAGTCAGTACTGAGGGAGCGCCGCACTGCCAGAGTGTCAGTACTAAGGGAGTGCAGCACTGTCAGAGGGTCAGTACTGACGGAGCGCCGCCCTGTCAGAGGGTCAGTACTGAGGGAGTGCAGCACTGTCAGACGGTCATTACTGAGGGAGTGCAGCACTGTCAGAGGGTCAGTACTGAGGGAGTGCCGCCCTGTCACAGGGTCAGTACTGAGGGAGTCCCGCACTGTCAGAGGGTCAGTACTGAGGGAGTGCCGCACTGTCAGAGGGTCAGTACTGAGGGAGTGCTGCATTGTCAGAGGGTCAGTACTGAGGGAGTGCTGCACTGTCAGAGGGTCAGTACTGAGGGAGTGCTGCACTATCAGAGGGTCTGTACTGAGGGAGAGCTGCACTGTCAGAGGGTCAGTACTGAGGGAGACCTGCACTGTCAGAGGGTCAGTACTGAGGGAGAGCTGCACTGTCAGAGGGTCAGTACTGAGGGAGTGCTGCACTGTCAGAGGGTCTGTACTGAGGGAGAGCTGCACTGTCAGAGGGTCTGTACTGAGGGAGAGCTGCACTGTCAGAGGGTCAGTACTGAGGGAGTGCTGCACTATCAGAGGGTCTGTACTGAGGGAGAGCTGCACTGTCAGAGGGTCAGTACTGAGGGAGAGCTGCACTGTCAGAGGGTCAGTACTGAGGGAGAGCTGCACTGTCAGAGGGTCAGTACTGAGGGAGTGCCACACTGTCAGGGGGTCAGTGCTGAGCGAGTGCTGCACTGTCAGAGGGTCAGTACTGAGGGAGTGTGGCACTGTCAGAGGGTCAGTACTGAGGGAGTGCCGTACTGTCAGAGGGTCAGTACTGAGGGAGTGCGGCACTGTCAGAGGGTCAGTACTGAGGGAGTGCTGCACTGTCAGAGGGTCAGTACTGAGGGAGTGCTGCACTGTCAGAGGGTCAGTACTGAGGGAGTGTCGTACTGTCAGAGGGTCAGTACTGAGGGAGTGCCGCACTGTCAGAGGGTCAGTACTGAGGCAGCACCGCACTGTCAGAGGGTCAGTACTGAGGGAGTGCCGTACTGTCAGAGGGTCAGTACTGAGGGAGTGCCGCAATGTCAGAGGGTCAGTACTGAGGGAGTGCCGCACAGTCAGAGGGTCAGTACTGAGGTAGTGCCGCACTGTCAGAGTGTCAGTACTGAGGTTGTGCCGCTCTGTCAGAGGGTCGGTACCGAGGGAGTGCTGCACTGTCAGAGAGTCAGTACTGAGGGAGTGCCGCACTGTCAGAGGGTCAGTACTGAGGGAGCGCCGCACTGTCAGAGGATGAGTACTGAGCGAGTGCCACACTGTCAGAGGGTCAGTACTGAGGGAGTGGCGCACTGTCAGAGGGTCAGTACTGAGGGAGTGCCGCACCATCAGAGGGTCAGTCCTGAGGGAGTGCCGCACCATCAGAGGGTCAGTACTGAGGGAGCGCCGCACTGTCAGAGGGTCAGTACTGAGGGAGTGCTGCACTGTCAGAGGGTCAGTACTGAGGGAGTGCTGCACTGTCAGAGAGTCAGTGCTGAGAGAGTGCCGCACTGTCAGAGGGTCAGTACTGAGGGAGTGCCGCACTGTCAGAGGGTCAGTACTGACGGAGTGCCGCACTGTCAGAGTGTCAGTACTGAGGGAGTGCTGCACTGTCAGAGGGTCAGTACTGAGGGAGTGCCGTACTGTCAGAGGGTCAGTACTGAGGGAGTGCTGCACTGTCAGAGGGTCAGTACTGAGGGAGTGCCGTACTGTCAGAGGGTCAGTACTGAGGGAGTGCCGCACTGTCAGAGGGTCAGTACTGAGGGAGCGCCGCACTGTCAGAGGATCAGTACTGAGCGAGTGCCACACTGTCAGAGGGTCAGTACTGAGGGAGTGGCGCACTGTCAGAGGGTCAGTACTGAGGGAGTTCCGCACCATCAGAGGGTCAGTGCTGAGGGAGTGCCGCACCATCAGAGGGTCAGTACTGAGGGAGCGCCGCACTGTCAGAGGGTCAGTACTGAGGGAGTGCTGCACTGTCAGAGGGTCAGTACTGAGGGAGTGCTGCACTGTCAGAGAGTCAGTGCTGAGAGAGTGCCGCACTGTCAGAGGGTCAGTACTGAGGGAGTGCCGCACTGTAAGAGGGTCAGTACTGACGGAGTGCCGCACTGTCAGAGTGTCAGTACTGAGGGAGTGCTGCACTGTCAGAGGGTCAGTACTGAGGGAGTGCCGTACTGTCAGAGGGTCAGTACTGAGGGTGTGCCGCACAGTCAGAGGGTCAGTACTGAGGGAGTGCCGCACTGTCAGAGGGTCAGTACTGAGGGAGGGCCGTACTGTCAGGGGGTCAGTACTGAGGGAGTGCCGCACTGTCAGAGGGTCAGTGCTGAGGGAGTGCTGCACTGTCAGAGGGTCAGTACTGAGGGAGTGCCGCACTGTCAGAGGGTCAGTACTGAGGGAGTGTGGCACTGTCAGAGGGTCAGTACTGAGGGAGTGCCGTACTGTCAGAGGGTCAGTACTGAGGGAGTGCGGCACTGTCAGAGGGTCAGTACTGAGGGAGTGCTGCACTGTCAGAGGGTCAGTACTGAGGGAGTGCTGCACTGTCAGAGGGTCAGTACTGAGGGAGTGCCGTACTGTCAGAGGGTCAGTACTGAGGGAGTGCCGCACTGTCAGAGGGTCAGTACTGAGGGAGCGCCGCACTGTCAGAGGGTCAGTACTGAGGGAGTGCCGTACTGTCAGAGGTTCAGTACTGAAAGAGTGCCGCACTGTCAGAGGGTCAGTACTGAGGGAGTGCCGCACAGTCAGAGGGTCAGTACTGAGGTAGTGCCGCACTGTCAGAGTGTCAGTACTGAGGTTGTGCCGCTCTGTCAGAGGGTCAGTACCGAGGGAGTGCTGCACTGTCAGAGAGTCAGTACTGAGGGAGTGCCGCACTGTCAGAGTGTCAGTACTGAGGGAGTGCCGCACTGTCAGAGGGTCAGTACTGAGGGAGTGCCATACTGTCAGAGGGTCAGTACTGAGGGAGTGCCGCACTGTCAGAGGGTCTGTACTGAGGTTGTACCGCACTGTCAGAGGGTCAGTACCGAGGGAGTGCTGCACTGTCAGAGAGTCAGTACTGAGGGAGCGCCGCACTGCCAGACTGTCAGTACTGAGGGAGTGCAGCACTGTCAGAGGGTCAGTACTGACGGAGCGCCGCCCTGTCAGAGGGTCAGTACTGAGGGAGTGCAGCACTGTCAGACGGTCAGTACTGAGGGAGTGCAGCACTGTCAGAGGGTCAGTACTGAGGGAGTGCCGCCCTGTCACAGGGTCAGTACTGAGGGAGTCCCGCACTGTCAGAGGGTCAGTACTGAGGGAGTGCCGCACTGTCAGAGGGTCAGTACTGAGGGAGTGCCGCACTGACAGAGGGTCATTACTGAGGGAGTGCCGCACTGTCAGAGGGTCAGTACTGAGGGAGTGCTGCATTGTCAGAGGGTCAGTACTGAGGGAGTGCTGCACTGGCAGAGGGTCTGTACTGAGGGAGAGCTGCACTGTCAGAGGGTCAGTACTGAGGGAGTGCTGCACTATCAGAGGGTCTGTACTGAGGGAGTGCCGCACTGACAGAGGGTCATTACTGAGGGAGTGCCGCACTGTCAGAGGGTCAGTACTGAGGGAGTGCTGCATTGTCAGAGGGTCAGTACTGAGGGAGTGCTGCACTGTCAGAGGGTCTGTACTGAGGGAGAGCTGCACTGTCAGAGGGTCAGTACTGAGGGAGTGCTGCACTATCAGAGGGTCTGTACTGAGGGAGAGCTGCACTGTCAGAGGGTCAGTACTGAGGGAGAGCTGCACTGTCAGAGGGTCAGTACTGAGGGAGTGCCGCACTGTCAGAGGGTCAGTGCTGAGCGAGTGCTGCACTGTCAGAGGGTCAGTACTGAGGGAGTGCCGCACTGTCAGAGGGTCAGTACTGAGGGAGTGTGGCACTGTCAGAGGGTCAGTACTGAGGGAGTGCCGTACTGTCAGAGGGTCAGTACTGAGGGAGTGCGGCACTGTCAGAGGGTCAGTACTGAGGGAGTGCTGCACTGTCAGAGGGTCAGTACTGAGGGAGTGCCGCACTGTCAGAGGGTCAGTACTGAGGGAGCACCGCACTGTCAGAGGGTCAGTACTGAGGGAGTGCCGGACTGTCAGAGGGTCAGTACTGAGGGAGTGCCGCACTGTCAGAGGGTCAGTACTGAGGTAGTGCCGCACTGTCAGAGTGTCAGTACTGAGGTTGTGCCGCTCTGTCAGAGGGTCAGTACCGAGGTAGTGCTGCACTGTCAGAGAGTCAGTACTGAGGGAGTGCCGCACTGTCAGAGGGTCAGTACTGAGGGAGCGCCGCATTGTCAGAGGATGAGTACTGAGCGAGTGCCACACTGTCAGAGGGTCAGTACTGAGGGAGTGGCGCACTGTCAGAGGGTCAGTACTGAGGGAGTGCCGCACCATCAGAGGGTCAGTGCTGAGGGAGTGCCGCACCATCAGAGGGTCAGTACTGAGGGAGCGCCGCACTGTCAGAGGGTCAGTACTGAGGGAGTGCCGTACTGTCAGAGGGTCAGTACTGAGGGTGTGCCGCACTGTCAGAGGGTCAGTACTGAGGGAGTGCCGCACTGTCAGAGGGTCAGTACTGAGGGAGGGCCGTACTGTCAGAGGGTCAGTACTGAGGTAGTGCCGCACTGTCAGAGGGTCGGTACTGAGGGAGCGCCGCACTGTCAGAGGGTCAGTACTGAGGGAGTGCTGCACTGTCAGAGGGTCGGTACTGACGGAGCGCCGCACTGTCAGAGGGTCAGTACTGACGGAGCGCCGCACCGTCAGAGGGTCAGTACTGAGGGAGTGCCGCACCGTCAGAGGGTCAGTACTGAGGGAGTGCAACACCATCAGAGGGTCAGTGTTGAGGGAGTGCCGCACCATCAGAGGGTCAGTGCTGAGGGAGCGCTGCACTGTCCGATGGTCAGTACTGAGGGAGTGCTGCACTGTCAGAGGGTCAGTACAGAGGGAGTGCCGCACTGTCAGAGGGTGAGTACTGAGGGAGTGCCGTACTGTCAGAGGGTGAGTACTGAGGTTGTGCCGCACTGTCAGAGGGTCAGTACTGAGGGAGTGCTGCACTGTCAGAGGGTCAGTACTGAGGGAGTGCCGTACTGTCAGAGGGTCAGTACTGAGGGAGTGCCGTACTGTCAGAGGGTCAGTACTGAGGGAGTGCCGCACTGTCAGAGGCTCGGTACTGAGGGAGCGCCGCACTGTCAGAGGGTCAGTACTGACGGAGCGCCGCACTGTCAGAGGGTCAGTACTGAGGGAGTGCCGCACCATCAGAGGGTCAGTGTTGAGGGAGTGCCGCACCATCAGAGGGTCAGTACTGAGGGAATGCTGCACTGTCAGAGGGTCAGTACTGAGGGAGTGCCGCACCGTCACAGGGTCAGTGCTGAGGGAGTGCCGCACCATCAGAGGGTCAGTACTGAGGGAGCGCCGCACTGTCAGAGGGTCAGTACTGAGGGAGTGCTGCACTGTCAGAGGGTCAGTACTGAGGGAGTGCTGCATTGTCAGAGGGTCAGTACTGAGGGAGCGCTGCAATGTCAGAGGGTCGGTACTGAGGGAGCGCCGCACTGTCAGAGGGTCAGTACTGACGGAGCGCCGCACTGTCAGAAGGTCAGTACTGAGGGAGTGCCGAACCGTCAGAGGGTCAGTACTGAGGGAGTGCCGCACCATCAGAGGGTCAGTGCTGAGGGATTGCCGCACCATCAGAGGGCCAGTACTGAGGGAGTGCCGCACTGTCAGAGGGTCAGTATGAGGGAGCACCGCACTGTCAGAGGGTCAGTACTGAGGGAATGCTGCACTGTCAGAGGGTCAGTACTGAGGGAGTGCCGCACTGTCAGAGGGTCAGTACTGAGGGAGTGCCGCACTGTCAGAGGGTCAGTACTGAGGGAGTGCGGCACTGTCAGAGGGTCAGTACTGAGGGAGTGCCGTACTGTCAGAGGGTCAGTACTGAGGGAGTGCCGCACTGTCAGAGGGTCAGTACTGAGGGAGTGCCGCACTGTCAGTGTGTCAGTACTGAGGTTGTGCCGCTCTGTCAGAGGGTCAGTACCGAGGGAGTGCCGCACTGTCAGAGAGTCTGTACTGAGGGAGTGCCGCACTGTCGGAGGGTCAGTACTGAGGGAGTGCAGCACTGTCAGGGGGTCAGTACTGAGGGAGTGCCGCCCTGTCAGAGGGTCAGCACTGAGGGAGTGCAGCACTGTCAGAGGGTCAGTACTGAGGGAGTGCAGCACTGTCAGAGGGTCAGTACTGCGGGAGTGCCGCCCTGTCACAGGGTCAGTACTGAGGGTGTCCCGCACTGTGAGAGGGTCAGTACTGAGGGAGTGCCGCACTGTCGGACGGTCAGTACTGACGGAGCGCCGCACTGTCAGAGGGTCAGTACTGAGGGAGTGCCGCACTGTCAGAGGGTCGGTACTGAGGGAGCGCCGCACTGTCAGAGGGTCAGTACTGAGGGAGTGCCGAACTGTCAGAGGGTCAGTACTGAGGGAGTGCCGCACCATCAGAGGGTCAGTGCTGAGGGAGTGCCGCACCATCAGAGGGTCAGTACTGAGGGAGTGCCGCACTGTCAGAGGGTCAGTACTGAGGGAGTGCGGCACTGTCAGAGGGTCAGTACTGAGGGAGTGCTGCACTGACAGAGGGTCAGTACTGAGGGAGTGCTGCACTGTCAGAGGGTCAGTACTGAGGGAGTGCCGTACTGTCAGAGGGTCAGTACTGAGGGAGTGCCGCACTGTCAGAGGGTCAGTACTGAGGGAGTGCGGCACTGTCAGAGGGTCAGTACTGAGGGAGTGCCGTACTGTCAGAGGGTCAGTACTGAGGGAGTGCCGCACTGTCAGAGGGTCAGTACTGAGGGAGTGCCGCACAGTCAGAGGGTCAGTACTGAGGGAGTGCCGCACTGTCAGAGTGTCAGTACTGAGGTTGTGCCGCTCTGTCAGAGGGTCAGTACCGAGGGAGTGCTGCACTGTCAGAGAGTCAGTACTGAGGGAGTGCCGCACTGTCAGAGGGTCAGTACTGAGGGAGCGCCGCACTGTCAGAGGGTCAGTACTGAGCGAGTGCCACACTGTCAGAGGGTCAGTACTGAGGGAGTGCCGCACTGTCATAGAGTCAGTGCTGAGAGAGTGCTGCACTGTCAGAGAGTCAGTGCTGAGAGAGTGCCGCACTGTCAGAGCGTCAGTACTGAGGGAGTGCCGCACTGACAGACGGTCAGTACTGGGGGATTGCCGCACTGTCAGAGGGTCAGTACTGAGAGAGTGCTGCACTGTCAGAGGGTCAGTACTGAGGGAGTGCCGTACTGTCAGAGGGTCAGTACTGAGGGTGTGCGCACTGTCAGAGGGTCAGTACTGAGGGAGCGCCGCACTGTCAGAGGGTCGGTACTGAGGGAGCGCCGCAATGTCAGAGGGTCAGTACTGACGGAGCGCCGCACTGTCAGAGGGTCAGTCCTGAGGGAGTGCCGCACCGTCAGAGGGTCAGTACTGAGGGAGTGCCGCACTGTCAGAGGGTCAGTACTGAGGGAGGGCCGTACTGTCAGAGGGTCAGTACTGAGGGAGTGCCGCACTGTCAGAGGGTCGGTACTGAGGGTGTGCCGCAATGTCAGAGGGTCAGTACTGAGGGAGTGCCGCACTGTCAGAGGGTCGGTACTGAGGGAGCGCCGCACTGTCAGAGGGTCAGTACTGAGGGAGTGCCGCACTGTCAGAGGGTCGGTACTGAGGGAGTGCCGCACCATCAGAGGGTCAGTACTGAGGGAGTGCCGCACCGTCAGAGGGTCAGTACTGAGGGAGTGCCGCACCATCAGAGGGTCAGTACTGAGGGAGTGCCGCACCATCAGAGGGTCAGTGTTGAGGGAGTGCCGCACCATCAGAGGGTCAGTGCTGAGGGAGTGCCGCACTGTCAGAGGGTCAGTACTGAGGGAGTGCCGAACTGTCAGAGGGTCGGTACTGAGGGAGCGCCGCACCGTCAGAGGGTCAGTACTGAGGGAGTGCCGTACCGTCAGAGGGTCAGTACTGAGGGAGTGCCGCACCATCAGAGGGTCAGTGTTGAGGGAGTGCCGCACCATCAGAGGGTCAGTGTTGAGGGAGTGCCGCACCATCAGAGGGTCAGTGCTGAGGGAGTGCCGCACTGTCAGAGGGTCAGTACAGAGGGAGTGCCGCACTGTCAAAGGGTCAGTACAGAGGGAGTGCCGCACTGTCAGAGAGTCAGTACTGAGGGAGTGCCGCACTGTCAGAGGGTCAGTACTGAGGGAGTGCTGCACTGTCAGGGGGTCAGTACTGAGGGAGTGCCGCACTGTCAGAGCGTCAGTACTGAGGGAGTGCTGCACTGTCAGAGGGTCAGTACTGAGGGAGTGCTGCACTGTCAGAGGGTCAGTACTGAGGGAGTGCCGCACTGTCAGAAGGTCAGTACTGAGGGAGCACCGCACTGTCAGAGTGTCAGTACTGAGGGAGTGCCGCACTGTCAGAGCGTCAGTACTGAGGGAGTGCTGCACTGTCAGAGGGTCAGTACTGAGGGAGTGCCGCACTGTCAGAGGGTCTGTACTGAGGTTGTACCGCACTGTCAGAGGGTCAGTACTGAGGGAGTGCAGCACTGTCAGAGGGTCAGTACTGAGGGAGTGCCGCCCTGTCAGAGGGTCAGCACTGAGGGAGTGCAGCACTGTCAGAGGGTCAGTACTGAGGGAGTGCAGCACTGTCAGAGGGTCAGTACTGAGGGAGTGCCGCCCTGTCACAGGGTCAGTACTGAGGGTGTCCCGCACTGTGAGAGGGTCAGTACTGAGGGAGTGCCGCACTGTCGGACGGTCAGTACTGACGGAGCGCCGCACTGTCAGAGGGTCAGTACTGAGGGAGTGCCGCACTGTCAGAGGGTCGGTACTGAGGGAGCGCCGCACTGTCAGAGGGTCAGTACTGAGGGAGTGCCGAACTGTCAGAGGGTCAGTACTGAGGGAGTGCCGCACCATCAGAGGGTCAGTGCTGAGGGAGTGCCGCACCATCAGAGGGTCAGTACTGAGGGAGTGCCGCACTGTCAGAGGGTCAGTACTGAGGGAGTGCGGCACTGTCAGAGGGTCAGTACTGAGGGAGTGCTGCACTGACAGAGGGTCAGTACTGAGGGAGTGCTGCACTGTCAAAGGGTCAGTACTGAGGGAGTGCCGTACTGTCAGAGGGTCAGTACTGAGGGAGTGCCGCACTGTCAGAGGGTCAGTACTGAGGGAGTGCGGCACTGTCAGAGGGTCAGTACTGAGGGAGTGCCGTACTGTCAGAGGGTCAGTACTGAGGGAGTGCCGCACTGTCAGAGGTTCAATACTGAGGGAGTGCCGCACAGTCACAGGGTAACTACTGAGGGAGTGCCGCACTGTCAGAGTGTCAGTACTGAGGTTGTGCCGCTCTGTCAGAGGGTCAGTACCGAGGGAGTGCTGCACTGTCAGAGAGTCAGTACTGAGGGAGTGCCGCACTGTCAGAGGGTCAGTACTGAGGGAGCGCCGCACTGTCAGAGGGTCAGTACTGAGCGAGTGCCACACTGTCAGAGGGTCAGTACTGAGGGAGTGCCGCACTGTCAGAGGGTCAGTACTGAGGGAGTGCCGCACTGACAGACGGTCAGTACTGGGGGAGTGCCGCACTGTCAGAGGGTCAGTACTGAGAGAGTGCTGCACTGTCAGAGGGTCAGTACTGAGGGAGTGCCGTACTGTCAGAGGGACAGTACTGAGGGTGTGCCGCACTGTCAGAGGGTCAGTACTGAGGGAGCGCCGCACTGTCAGAGGGTCGGTACTGAGGGAGCGCCGCAATGTCAGAGGGTCAGTACTGACGGAGCGCCGCACTGTCAGAGGGTCAGTCCTGAGGGAGTGCCGCACCGTCAGAGGGTCAGTACTGAGGGAGTGCCGCACTGTCAGAGGGTCAGTACTGAGGGAGGGCCGTACTGTCAGAGGGTCAGTACTGAGGGAGTGCCGCACTGTCAGAGGGTCGGTACTGAGGGAGTGCCGCAATGTCAGAGGGTCAGTACTGAGGGAGTGCCGCACTGTCAGAGGGTCGGTACTGAGGGAGCGCCGCACTGTCAGAGGGTCAGTACTGAGGGAGTGCCGCACTGTCAGAGGGTCGGTACTGAGGGAGTGCCGCACTGTCAGAGGGTCAGTACTGAGGGAGTGCCGCACTGTCAGAGGGTCAGTACTGAGGGAGTGCCGCACCATCAGAGGGTCAGTACTGAGGGAGTGCCGCACCATCAGAGGGTCAGTGTTGAGGGAGTGCCGCACCATCAGAGGGTCAGTGCTGAGGGAGTGCCGCACTGTCAGAGGGTCAGTACTGAGGGAGTGCCGCACTGTCAGAGGGTCGGTACTGAGGGAGCGCCGCACCGTCAGAGGGTCAGTACTGAGGGAGTGCCGTACCGTCAGAGGGTCAGTACTGAGGGAGTGCCGCACCATCAGAAGGTCAGTGTTGAGGGAGTGCCGCACCATCAGAGGGTCAGTGTTGAGGGAGTGCCGCACCATCAGAGGGTCAGTGCTGAGGGAGTGCCGCACTGTCAGAGGGTCAGTACAGAGGGAGTGCCGCACTGTCAACGGGTCAGTACAGAGGGAGTGCCGCACTGTCAGAGAGTCAGTACTGAGGGAGTGCCGCACTGTCAGAGGGTCAGTACTGAGGGAGTGCTGCACTGTCAGAGGGTCAGTACTGAGGGAGTGCTGCACTGTCAGAGCGTCAGTACTGAGGGAGTGCTGCACTGTCAGAGGGTCAGTACTGAGGGAGTGCTGCACTGTCAGAGGGTCAGTACTGAGGGAGTGCTGCACTGTCAGAGGGTCAGTACTGAGGGAGTGCTGCACTGTCAGAGGGTCAGTACTGAGGGAGTGCTGCACTGTCAGAGGGTCAGTACTGAGGGAGTGCTGCACTGTCAGAGGGTCAGTACTGAGGGAGTGCTGCACTGTCAGAGGGTCAGTACTGAGGGAGTGCTGCACTGTCAGAGGGTCAGTACTGAGGGAGTGCTGCACTGTCAGAGGGTCAGTACTGAGGGAGTGCCGCACTGTCAGAGGGTCAGTACAGAGGGAGCGCCGCACTGTCAGAGTGTCAGTACTGAGGGAGTGCCGCACTGTCAGAGGGTCAGTACTGAGGGAGCGCTGCACTGTCAGAGTGTCAGTACTGAGGGAGTGCCGCACTGTCGGAGGGTCAGTACTGAGGGAGTGCCGCACCATCAGAGGGTCAGTGTTGAGGGAGTGCCGCACCATCAGAGGGTCAGTGCTGAGGGAGTGCCGCACTGTCAGAGGGTCAGTACTGACGGAGTGCCGCACTGTCAGAGGGTCGGTACTGAGGGAGCGCCGCACTGTCAGAGGGTCAGTACTGAGGGAGTGCCGCACCGTCAGAGGGTCAGTACTGAGGGAGTGCCGCACCGTCAGAGGGTCAGTGTTGAGGGAGTGCCGCACCATCAGAGGGTCAGTGTTGAGGGAGTGCCGCACCATCAGAGGGTCAGTGCTGAGGGAGTGCCGCACTGTCAGAGGGTCAGTACAGAGGGAGTGCCGCACTGTCAAAGGGTCAGTACAGAGGGAGTGCCGCACTGTCAGAGAGTCAGTACTGAGGGAGTGCCGCACCGTCAGAGGGTCAGTACTGAGGGAGTGCTGCACTGTCAGGGGGTCAGTACTGAGGGAGTGCCGCACTGTCAGAGGGTCAGTACTGAGGGAGTGCTGCACTGTCAGAGGGTCAGTACTGAGGGAGTGCTGCACTGTCAGAGGGTCAGTACTGAGGGAGTGCCGCACCGTCAGAGGGTCAGTACTGAGGGACTGCCGCACCATCAGAGGGTCAGTGTTGAGGGAGTGCTGCACCATCAGAGGGTCAGTACTGAGGGAATGCTGCACTGTCAGAGGGTCAGTACTGAGGGAGTGCCGCACCGTCACAGGGTCAGTGCTGAGGGAGTGCCGCACTGTCAGAGGGTCAGCACTGAGGGAGTGCTGCACTGTCAGAGTGTCGGTACTGAGGGAGCTCCGCACTGTCAGAGGGTCAGTACTGACGGAGCGCCGCACTGTCAGAGGGTCAGTACTGAGGGAGTGCTGCACTGTCAGAGTGTCGGTACTGAGGGAGCGCCGCACTGTCAGAGGGTCAGTACTGACGGAGCGCCGCACTGTCAGAGGGTCAGTACTGAGGCAGTGCCGAACCGTCAGAGGGTCAGTACTGAGGGAGTGCCGCACCATCAGAGGGTCAGTGCTGAGGGAGTGCCGCACCATCAGAGGGTCAGTACTGAGGGAGTGCCGCACTGTCAGAGGGTCAGTATGAGGGAGCACCGCACTGTCAGAGAGTCAGTACTGAGAGAGTGCCGCACTGTCAGAGGGTCAGTACTGAGGGAGTGCCGCACTGTCAGAGGGTCAGTACTGAGGGAGTGCTGCACTGTCAGAGGTACAGTACTGAGGGAGTGCCGTACTGTCAGAGGGTCAGTACTGAGGGTGTGCCGCACTGTCAGAGGGTCAGTACTGAGGGAGTGCCGCACTGTCAGAGGGTCAGTACTGAGGGAGGGCCATACTGTCAGAGGGTCAGTACTGAGGGAGTGCCGCACTGTCAGAGGGACGGTACTGAGGGAGCGCCGCACTGTCAGAGTGTCAGTACTGAGGGAGTGCCGCACCGTCAGAGGGTCAGTACTGAGGGAGTGCCGCACCGTCAGAGGGTCAGTACTGAGGGAGCGCCGCACTGTCAGAGGGTCAGTACTGAGGGAGTGCCGCACCGTCAGAGGGTCAGTACTGAGGGAGTGCCGCACCATCAGAGGGTCAGTGCTGAGGGAGTGCCGCACCATCAGAGGGTCAGTACTGAGGGAGTGCCGCACTGTCAAAGGGTCAGTACTGAGGGAGTGCCGCACTGTCAGAAGGTCAGTACTGAGGGAGCACCGCACTGTCAGAGTGTCAGTGCTGAGGGAGTGCCGCACTGTCAGAGGGTCAGTACTGAGGGAGTGCCATACTGTCAGGGGGTCAGTACTGAGGGAGTGCCGCACTGTCAGAGGGTCTGTACTGAGGTTGTACCGCACTGTCAGAGGGTCAGTACCGAGGGAGTGCTGCACTGTCAGAGAGTCAGTACTGAGGGAGCGCCGCACTGTCAGAGGGTCAGTACTGAGGGAGTGCAGCACTGTCAGAGGGTCAGTACTGAGGGAGTGCCGCCCTGTCAGAGGGTCAGTACTGAGGGAGTGCAGCACTGTCAGAGGGTCAGTACTGAGGGAGTGCCGCCCTGTCAGAGGGTCAGTACTGAGGGAGTGCAGCACTGTCAGAGGGTCAGTACTGAGGGAGTGCCGCCCTGTCACAGGGTCAGTATTGAGGGTGTCCCGCACTGTGAGAGGGTCAGTACTGAGGGAGTGCCGCACTGTCGGACGGTCAGTACTGACGGAGCGCCGCACTGTCAGAGGGTCAGTACTGAGGGAGTGCCGCACTGTCAGAGGGTCGGTACTGAGGGAGCGCCGCACTGTCAGAGGGTCAGTACTGAGGGAGTGCCGAACTGTCAGAGGGTCAGTACTGAGGGAGTGCCGCACCATCAGAGGGTCAGTGCTGAGGGAGTGCCGCACCATCAGAGGGTTAGTACTGAGGGAGTGCCGCACTGTCAGAGGGTCAGTACTGAGGGAGTGCGGCACTGTCAGAGGGTCAGTACTGAGGGAGTGCTGCACTGTCAGAGGGTCAGTACTGAGGGAGTGCCGCACCGTCAGAGGGTCAGTACTGAGGGACTGCCGCACCATCAGAGGGTCAGTGTTGAGGGAGTGCTGCACCATCAGAGGGTCAGTACTGAGGGAGTGTCGCACTGTCAGAGGGTCAGTACTGAGGGAGTGCCGCACCGTCACAGGGTCAGTGCTGAGGGAGTGCCGCACTGTCAGAGGGTCAGCACTGAGTGAGCGACGCACTGTCAGAGGGTCAGTACTGAGGGAGTGCCGCACTGTCAGAGGGTCAGTACTGAGGGAGTGCTGCACTGTCAGAGTGTCGGTACTGAGGGAGCACCGCACTGTCAGAGGGTCAGTACTGACGGAGCGCCGCACTGTCAGAGGGTCAGCACTGAGGGAGTGCTGCACTGTCAGAGTGTCGGTACTGAGGGAGCGCCGCACTGTCAGAGGGTCAGTACTGACGGAGCGCCGCACTGTCAGAGGGTCAGTACTGAGGGAGTGCCGAACCGTCAGAGGGTCAGTACTGAGGGAGCGCCGCACTGTCAGAGGGTCTGTACTGAGGTTGTACCGCACTGTCAGAGGGTCAGTACCGAGGGAGTGCTGCACTGTCAGAGAGCCAGTACTGAGGGAGAGCCGCACTGTCAGAGGGTCAGTACTGAGGGAGTGCAGCACTGTCAGAGGGTCAGTACTGAGGGAGTGCCGCCCTGTCAGAGGGTCAGTACTGAGGGAGTGCAGCACTGTCAGAGGGTCAGTACTGAGGGAGTGCAGCACTGTCAGAGGGTCAGTACTGAGGGAGTGCCGCCCTGTCAGAGGGTCAGTACTGAGGGAGTGCAGCACTGTCAGAGGGTCAGTACTGAGGGAGTGCCGCCCTGTCAGAGGGTCAGTACTGAGGGAGTGCAGCACTGTCAGAGGGTCAGTACTGAGGGAGTGCCGCACTGTCAGAGGGTCGGTACTGAGGGAGCGCCGCACTGTCAGAGGGTCAGTACTGAGGGAGTGCCGAACTGTCAGAGGGTCAGTACTGAGGGAGTGCCGCACCATCAGAGGGTCAGTGCTGAGGGAGTGCCGCACTGTCAGAGCGTCAGTACTGAGGGAGTGCTGCACTGTCAGAGGGTCAGTACTGAGGGAGTGCTGCACTGTCAGAGGGTCAGTACTGAGGGAGTGCTGCACTGTCAGAGGGTCAGTACTGAGGGAGTGCTGCACTGTCAGAGGGTCAGTACTGAGGGAGTGCTGCACTGTCAGAGGGTCAGTACTGAGGGAGTGCTGCACTGTCAGAGGGTCAGTACTGAGGGAGTGCTGCACTGTCAGAGGGTCAGTACTGAGGGAGTGCTGCACTGTCAGAGGGTCAGTACTGAGGGAGTGCTGCACTGTCAGAGGGTCAGTACTGAGGGAGTGCCGCACTGTCAGAGGGTCAGTACAGAGGGAGCGCCGCACTGTCAGAGTGTCAGTACTGAGGGAGTGCCGCACTGTCAGAGGGTCAGTACTGAGGGAGCGCTGCACTGTCAGAGTGTCAGTACTGAGGGAGTGCCGCACTGTCGGAGGGTCAGTACTGAGGGAGTGCCGCACCATCAGAGGGTCAGTGTTGAGGGAGTGCCGCACCATCAGAGGGTCAGTGCTGAGGGAGTGCCGCACTGTCAGAGGGTCAGTACTGACGGAGTGCCGCACTGTCAGAGGGTCGGTACTGAGGGAGCGCCGCACTGTCAGAGGGTCAGTACTGAGGGAGTGCCGCACCGTCAGAGGGTCAGTACTGAGGGAGTGCCGCACCGTCAGAGGGTCAGTGTTGAGGGAGTGCCGCACCATCAGAGGGTCAGTGTTGAGGGAGTGCCGCACCATCAGACGGTCAGTGCTGAGGGAGTGCCGCACTGTCAGAGGGTCAGTACAGAGGGAGTGCCGCACTGTCAAAGGGTCAGTACAGAGGGAGTGCCGCACTGTCAGAGAGTCAGTACTGAGGGAGTGCCGCACCATCAGAGGGTCAGTACTGAGGGAGTGCTGCACTGTCAGGGGGTCAGTACTGAGGGAGTGCCGCACTGTCAGAGGGTCAGTACTGAGGGAGTGCTGCACTGTCAGAGGGTCAGTACTGAGGGAGTGCTGCACTGTCAGAGGGTCAGTACTGAGGGAGTGCCGCACCGTCAGAGGGTCAGTACTGAGGGACTGCCGCACCATCAGAGGGTCAGTGTTGAGGGAGTGCTGCACCATCAGAGGGTCAGTACTGAGGGAATGCTGCACTGTCAGAGGGTCAGTACTGAGGGAGTGCCGCACCGTCACAGGGTCAGTGCTGAGGGAGTGCCGCACTGTCAGAGGGTCAGCACTGAGGGAGTGCTGCACTGTCAGAGTGTCGGTACTGAGGGAGCTCCGCACTGTCAGAGGGTCAGTACTGACGGAGCGCCGCACTGTCAGAGGGTCAGTACTGAGGGAGTGCTGCACTGTCAGAGTGTCGGTACTGAGGGAGCGCCGCACTGTCAGAGGGTCAGTACTGACGGAGCGCCGCACTGTCAGAGGGTCAGCACTGAGGCAGTGCCGAACCGTCAGAGGGTCAGTACTGAGGGAGTGCCGCACCATCAGAGGGTCAGTGCTGAGGGAGTGCCGCACCATCAGAGGGTCAGTACTGAGGGAGTGCCGCACTGTCAGAGGGTCAGTATGAGGGAGCACCGCACTGTCAGAGAGTCAGTACTGAGAGAGTGCCGCACTGTCAGAGGGTCAGTACTGAGGGAGTGCCGCACTGTCAGAGGGTCAGTACTGAGGGAGTGCTGCACTGTCAGAGGTACAGTACTGAGGGAGTGCCGTACTGTCAGAGGGTCAGTACTGAGGGTGTGCCGCACTGTCAGAGGGTCAGTACTGAGGGAGTGCCGCACTGTCAGAGGGTCAGTACTGAGGGAGGGCCATACTGTCAGAGGGTCAGTACTGAGGGAGTGCCGCACTGTCAGAGGGTCGGTACTGAGGGAGCGCCGCACTGTCAGAGTGTCAGTACTGAGGGAGTGCCGCACCGTCAGAGGGTCAGTACTGAGGGAGTGCCGCACCGTCAGAGGGTCAGTACTGAGGGAGCGCCGCACTGTCAGAGGGTCAGTACTGAGGGAGTGCCGCACCGTCAGAGGGTCAGTACTGAGGGAGTGCCGCACCATCAGAGGGTCAGTGCTGAGGGAGTGCCGCACCATCAGAGGGTCAGTACTGAGGGAGTGCCGCACTGTCAAAGGGTCAGTACTGAGGGAGTGCCGCACTGTCAGAAGGTCAGTACTGAGGGAGCACCGCACTGTCAGAGTGTCAGTGCTGAGGGAGTGCCGCACTGTCAGAGGGTCAGTACTGAGGGAGTGCCATACTGTCAGAGGGTCAGTACTGAGGGAGTGCCGCACTGTCAGAGGGTCTGTACTGAGGTTGTACCGCACTGTCAGAGGGTCAGTACCGAGGGAGTGCTGCACTGTCAGAGAGTCAGTACTGAGGGAGCGCCGCACTGTCAGAGGGTCAGTACTGAGGGAGTGCAGCACTGTCAGAGGGTCAGTACTGAGGGAGTGCCGCCCTGTCAGAGGGTCAGTACTGAGGGAGTGCAGCACTGTCAGAGGGTCAGTACTGAGGGAGTGCCGCCCTGTCAGAGGGTCAGTACTGAGGGAGTGCAGCACTGTCAGAGGGTCAGTACTGAGGGAGTGCCGCCCTGTCACAGGGTCAGTATTGAGGGTGTCCCGCACTGTGAGAGGGTCAGTACTGAGGGAGTGCCGCACTGTCGGACGGTCAGTACTGACGGAGCGCCGCACTGTCAGAGGGTCAGTACTGAGGGAGTGCCGCACTGTCAGAGGGTCGGTACTGAGGGAGCGCCGCACTGTCAGAGGGTCAGTACTGAGGGAGTGCCGAACTGTCAGAGGGTCAGTACTGAGGGAGTGCCGCACCATCTGAGGGTCAGTGCTGAGGGAGTGCCGCACCATCAGAGGGTTAGTACTGAGGGAGTGCCGCACTGTCAGAGGGTCAGTACTGAGGGAGTGCGGCACTGTCAGAGGGTCAGTACTGAGGGAGTGCTGCACTGTCAGAGGGTCAGTACTGAGGGAGTGCCGCACCGTCAGAGGGTCAGTACTGAGGGACTGCCGCACCATCAGAGGGTCAGTGTTGAGGGAGTGCTGCACCGTCAGAGGGTCAGTACTGAGGGAGTGTCGCACTGTCAGAGGGTCAGTACTGAGGGAGTGCCGCACCGTCACAGGGTCAGTGCTGAGGGAGTGCCGCACTGTCAGAGGGTCAGCACTGAGTGAGCGACGCACTGTCAGAGGGTCAGTACTGAGGGAGTGCCGCACTGTCAGAGGGTCAGTACTGAGGGAGTGCTGCACTGTCAGAGTGTCGGTACTGAGGGAGCACCGCACTGTCAGAGGGTCAGTACTGACGGAGCGCCGCACTGTCAGAGGGTCAGCACTGAGGGAGTGCTGCACTGTCAGAGTGTCGGTACTGAGGGAGCGCCGCACTGTCAGAGGGTCAGTACTGACGGAGCGCCGCACTGTCAGAGGGTCAGTACTGAGGGAGTGCCGAACCGTCAGAGGGTCAGTACTGAGGGAGCGCCGCACTGTCAGAGGGTCTGTACTGAGGTTGTACCGCACTGTCAGAGGGTCAGTACCGAGGGAGTGCTGCACTGTCAGAGAGCCAGTACTGAGGGAGAGCCGCACTGTCAGAGGGTCAGTACTGAGGGAGTGCAGCACTGTCAGAGGGTCAGTACTGAGGGAGTGCCGCCCTGTCAGAGGGTCAGTACTGAGGGAGTGCAGCACTGTCAGAGGGTCAGTACTGAGGGAGTGCAGCACTGTCAGAGGGTCAGTACTGAGGGAGTGCCGCCCTGTCAGAGGGTCAGTACTGAGGGAGTGCAGCACTGTCAGAGGGTCAGTACTGAGGGAGTGCCGCCCTGTCAGAGGGTCAGTACTGAGGGAGTGCCGCACTGTCAGAGGGTCGGTACTGAGGGAGCGCCGCACTGTCAGAGGGTCAGTACTGAGGGAGTGCCGAACTGTCAGAGGGTCAGTACTGAGGGAGTGCCGCACCATCAGAGGGTCAGTGCTGAGGGAGTGCCGCACTGTAACAGGGTCAGTACTGAGGGAGTGCCATACTGTCAGAGGGTCAGTACTGAGGGAGTGCCGCACTGTCAGAGGGTCTGTACTGAGGTTGTACCGCACTGTCAGAGGGTCAGTACCGAGGGAGTGCTGCACTGTCAGAGAGCCAGTACTGAGGGAGAGCCGCACTGTCAGAGGGTCAGTACTGAGGGAGTGCAGCACTGTCAGAGGGTCAGTACTGAGGGAGTGCCGCCCTGTCAGAGGGTCAGTACTGAGGGAGTGCAGCACTGTCAGAGGGTCAGTACTGAGGGAGTGCAGCACTGTCAGAGGGTCAGTACTGAGGGAGTGCCGCCCTGTCAGAGGGTCAGTACTGAGGGAGTGCAGCACTGTCAGAGGGTCAGTACTGAGGGAGTGCCGCCCTGTCAGAGGGTCAGTACTGAGGGAGTGCAGCACTGTCAGAGGGTCAGTACTGAGGGAGTGCCGCACTGTCAGAGGGTCGGTACTGAGGGAGCGCCGCACTGTCAGAGGGTCAGTACTGAGGGAGTGCCGAACTGTCAGAGGGTCAGTACTGAGGGAGTGCCGCACCATCAGAGGGTCAGTGCTGAGGGAGTGCCGCACCATCAGAGGGTCAGTACTGAGGGAGTGCCGCACTGTAAGAGGGTCAGTACTGAGGGAGTGCGGCACTGTCAGAGGGTCAGTACTGAGGGAGTGCTGCACTGTCAGAGGGTCAGTACTGAGGGAGTGCCGCACCGTCAGAGGGTCAGTACTGAGGGACTGCCGCACCATCAGAGGGTCAGTGTTGAGGGAGTGCTGCACCATCAGAGGGTCAGTACTGAGGGAATGCTGCACTGTCAGAGGGTCAGTACTGAGGGAGTGCCGCACCGTCACAGGGTCAGTGCTGAGGGAGTGCCGCACTGTCAGAGGGTCAGCACTGAGGGAGTGCTGCACTGTCAGAGTGTCGGTACTGAGGGAGCTCCGCACTGTCAGAGGGTCAGTACTGACGGAGCGCCGCACTGTCAGAGGGTCAGTACTGAGGGAGTGCTGCACTGTCAGAGTGTCGGTACTGAGGGAGCGCCGCACTGTCAGAGGGTCGGTACTGAGGGAGCGCCGCACTGTCAGAGGGTCAGTACTGACGGAGCGCCGCACTGTCAGAGGGTCAGTACTGAGGCAGTGCCGAACCGTCAGAGGGTCAGTACTGAGGGAGTGCCGCACCATCAGAGGGTCAGTGCTGAGGGAGTGCCGCACCATCAGAGGGTCAGTACTGAGGGAGTGCCGCACTGTCAGAGGGTCAGTATGAGGGAGCACCGCACTGTCAGAGAGTCAGTACTGAGAGAGTGCCGCACTGTCAGAGGGTCAGTACTGAGGGAGTGCCGCACTGTCAGAGGGTCAGTACTGAGGGAGTGCTGCACTGTCAGAGGGTCAGTAATGAGGGTGTGCCGCACTGTCAGAGGGTCAGTACTGAGGGAGTGCCGCACTGTCAGAGGGTCAGTACTGAGGGAGGGCCATACTGTCAGAGGGTCAGTACTGAGGGAGTGCCGCACTGTCAGAGGGTCGGTACTGAGGGAGCGCCGCACTGTCAGAGTGTCAGTACTGAGGGAGTGCCGCACCGTCCGAGGGTCAGTACTGAGGGAGTGCCGCACCGTCAGAGGGTCAGTCCTGAGGGAGCGCCGCACTGTCAGAGGGTCAGTACTGAGGGAGTGCCGCACCGTCAGAGGGTCAGTACTGAGGGAGTGCCGCACCATCAGAGGGTCAGTGCTGAGGGAGTGCCGCACCATCAGAGGGTCAGTACTGAGGGAGTGCCGCACTGTCAAAGGGTCAGTACTGAGGGAGTGCCGCACTGTCAGAAGGTCAGTACTGAGGGAGCACCGCACTGTCAGAGTGTCAGTGCTGAGGGAGTGCCGCACTGTCAGAGGGTCAGTACTGAGGGAGTGCCATACTGTCAGAGGGTCAGTACTGAGGGAGTGCCGCACTGTCAGAGGGTCTGTACTGAGGTTGTACCGCACTGTCAGAGGGTCAGTACCGAGGGAGTGCTGCACTGTCAGAGAGTCAGTACTGAGGGAGCGCCGCACTGTCAGAGGGTCAGTACTGAGGGAGTGCAGCACTGTCAGAGGGTCAGTACTGAGGGAGTGCCGCCCTGTCAGAGGGTCAGTACTGAGGGAGTGCAGCACTGTCAGAGGGTCAGTACTGAGGGAGTGCCGCCCTGTCAGAGGGTCAGTACTGAGGGAGTGCAGCACTGTCAGAGTGTCAGTACTGAGGGAGTGCCGCCCTGTCACAGGGTCAGTACTGAGGGTGTCCCGCACTGTGAGAGGGTCAGTACTGAGGGAGTGCCGCACTGTCGGACGGTCAGTACTGACGGAGCGCCGCACTGTCAGAGGGTCAGTACTGAGGGAGTGCCGCACTGTCAGAGGGTCGGTACTGAGGGAGCGCCGCACTGTCAGAGGGTCAGTACTGAGGGAGTGCCGAACTGTCAGAGGGTCAGTACTGAGGGAGTGCCGCACCATCAGAGGGTCAGTGCTGAGGGAGTGCCGCACCATCAGAGGGTTAGTACTGAGGGAGTGCCGCACTGTCAGAGGGTCAGTACTGAGGGAGTGAGGCACTGTCAGAGGGTCAGTACTGAGGGAGTGCTGCACTGTCAGAGGGTCAGTACTGAGGGAGTGCCGCACCGTCAGAGGGTCAGTACTGAGGGACTGCCGCACCATCAGAGGGTCAGTGTTGAGGGAGTGCTGCACCATCAGAGGGTCAGTACTGAGGGAGTGCCGCACTGTCAGAGGGTCAGTACTGAGGGAGTGCCGCACCGTCACAGGGTCAGTGCTGAGGGAGTGCCGCACTGTCAGAGGGTCAGCACTGAGGGAGCGACGCACTGTCAGAGGGTCAGTACTGAGGGAGTGCCGCACTGTCAGAGGGTCAGTACTGAGGGAGTGCTGCACTGTCAGAGTGTCGGTACTGAGGGAGCACCGCACTGTCAGAGGGTCAGTACTGACGGAGCGCCGCACTGTCAGAGGGTCAGCACTGAGGGAGTGCTGCACTGTCAGAGTGTCGGTACTGAGGGAGCGCCGCACTGTCAGAGGGTCAGTACTGACGGAGCGCCGCACCATCAGAGGGTCAGTGCTGAGGGAGTGCCGCACCATCAGAGGGTCAGTACTGAGGGAGTGCCGCACTGTCAGAGGGTCAGTATGTGGGAGCACCGCACTGTCAGAGGGTCAGTACTGAGGGAGTGCCGCACCGTCAGAGGGCCAGTGCTGAGGGAGTGCCGCACCATCAGAGGGTCAGTACTGAGGGAGCGCCGCACTGTCAGAGGGTCAATACTGAGGGAGTGCCGTACTGTCAGAGGGTCAGTACTGAGGGAGTGCCGCACTGTCAGAGGGTTAGTACTCAGGGAGTGCGGCACTGTCAGAGGGTCAGTACTGAGGGAGTGCCGTACTGTCAGAGGGTCAGTACTGAGGGAGTGCCACACTGTCAGAGGGTCAGTACTGAGCGAGTGCCACACTGTCAGAGGGTCAGTACTGAGGGAGTGCCGCACTGTCAGAGGGTCAGTACTGAGTGAGTGCCGCACCATCAGAGGGTCAGTGCTGAGTGAGTGTCGCACTGTCAGAGGGTCAGTACTGAGGGAGTGCTGCACTGTCACAGGGTCAGTACTGAGGGAGTGCTGCACTGTCAGAGAGTCAGTACTGAGAGAGTGCCGCACTGTCAGAGGGTCTGTACTGAGGTTGTACCGCACTGTCAGAGGGTCAGTACCGAGGGAGTGCTGCACTGTCAGAGAGTCAGTACTGAGGGAGCGCTGCACTGTCAGAGGGTCAGTACTGAGGGAGTGCAGCACTGTCAGAGGGTCAGTACTGAGGGAGTGCAGCACTGTCAGAGGGTCAGTACTGAGGGAGTGCAGCACTGTCAGAGGGTCAGTACTGAGGGAGTGCCGCCCTGTCACAGGGTCAGTACTGAGGGTGTCCCGCACTGTGAGAGGGTCAGTACTGAGGGAGTGCCGCACTGTCGGACGGTCAGTACTGACGGAGCGCCGCACTGTCAGAGGGTCAGTACTGAGGGAGTGCCGCACTGTCAGAGGGTCGGTACTGAGGGAGGGCCGCACTGTCAGAGGGTCAGTACTGAGGGAGTGCCGAACTGTCAGAGGGTCAGTACTGAGGGAGTGCCGCACCATCAGAGGGTCAGTGCTGAGGGAGTGCCGCACCATCAGAGGGTCAGTACTGAGGGAGTGCCGCACTGTCAGAGGGTCAGTACTGAGGGAGCGCCGCACTGTCAGAGGGTCAGTACTGAGGGAGTGCGGCACTGTCAGAGGGTCAGTACTGAGGGAGTGCTGCTCTGTCAGAGGGTCAGTACTGAGGGAGTGCTGCACTGTCGGAGGGTCAGTACTGAGGGAGTGCCGTACTGTCAGAGGGTCAGTACTGAGGGAGTGCCGCACTGTCAGAGGGTCAGTACTGAGGGAGTGCGGCACTGTCAGAGGGTCAGTACTGAGGGAGTGCCGTACTGTCAGAGGGTCAGTACTGAGGGAGTGCCGCACTGTCAGAGGGTCAGTACTGAGGGAGTGCCGCACAGTCAGAGGGTCAGTACTGAGGGAGTGCCGCACTGTCAGAGTGTCAGTACTGAGGTTGTGCCGCTCTGTCAGAGGGTCAGTACTGAGGGAGTGCTGCACTGTCAGAGAGTCAGTACTGAGGGAGTGCCGCACTATCAGAGGGTCAGTACCGAGGGAGTGCTGCACTGTCAGGGAGTCAGTACTGAGGGAGTGCCGCACTGTCAGAGGGTCAGTACTGAGGGAGTGCTGCACTGTCAGAGGGTCAGTACTGAGCGAGTGCCACACCGTCAGAGGGTCAGTTCTGAGGGAGTGCCGCACCATCAGAGGGTCAGTGCTGAGGGAGTGCCGCACTGTCAAAGTGTCAGTACTGAGGGAGTGCCGCACTGTCAGAGGGTCAGTACTGAGGGAGCACCGCACTGTCAGAGTGTCAGTACTGAGGGAATGCTGCACTGTCAGAGGGTCAGTACTGAGGGAGTGCCGCACCGTCACAAGGTCAGTGCTGAGGGAGTGCCGCACCATCAGAGGGTCAGTACTGAGGGAGCGCCGCACTGTCAGAGGGTCAGTACTGAGGGAGTGCTGCACTGTCAGAGGGTCAGTACTGAGGGAGTGCTGCACTGTCAGAGGGTCAGTACTGAGGGAGTGCCATACTCTCAGAGGGTCAGTACTGAGGGAGTGCCGCACTGTCAGAGGGTCACTACTGAGGGAGTGCCGCACTGTCAGAGGGTCAGTACTGAGGGAGTGCCGTACTGTCAGAGGGTCAGTACTGAGGGTGTGCCGCACTGTCAGAGGGTCAGTACTGAGGGAGTGCCGCACTGTCAGAGGGTCAGTACTGAGGGAGGGCCGTACTGTCAGAGGGTCAGTACTAAGGGAGTGCCTCACTGTCAGAGGCTCGGTACTGAGGGAGCGCCGCACTGTCAGAGTGTCAGTACTGACGGAGCGCCGCACTGTCAGAGGGTCAGTACTGAGGGAGTGCCGCACTGTCAGAGGGTCAGTACTGAGGGAGTGCCGCACTGTCAGAGGGTCAGTACTGAGGGAGTGCCGCACCATCAGAGGGTCAGTGTTGAGGGAGTGCCGCACCATCAGAGGGTCAGTACTGAGGGAGCGCCGCACTGTCAGAGGGTCAGTACTGAGGGAGTGCTGCACTGTCAGAGGGTCAGTTCTGAGGGAGTGCTGCATTGTCAGAGGGTCAGTACTGAGGGAGCGCTGCAATGTCAGAGGGTCGGTACTGAGGGAGCGCCGCACTGTCAGAGGGTCAGTACTGACGGAGCGCCGCACTGTCAGAGGGTCAGTACTGAGGGAGTGCCGCACCATCAGAGGGTCAGTGCTGAGTGAGTGCCGCACTGTCAGAGGGTCAGTACTGAGGGAGTGCTGCACTGTCACAGGGTCAGTACTGAGGGAGTGCTGCACTGTCAGAGAGTCAGTACTGAGAGAGTGCCGCACTGTCAGAGGGTCAGTACTGAGGGAGTGCCGCACTGTCAGAGGGTCAGTACTGAGGGAGTGCTGCACTGTCAGAGGTACAGTACTGAGGGAGTGACGTACTGTCAGAGGGTCAGTACTGAGGGTGTGCCGCACTGTCAGAGGGTCAGTACTGAGGGAGTGCCGCACTGTCAGAGGGTCAGTACTGAGGGAGTGCCGCACTGTCAGAGGGTCAGTACTGAGGGAGTGCCGCACTGTCAGAGGGTCGGTACTGAGGGAGCGCCGCACTGTCAGAGTGTCAGTACTGAGCAAGTGCCGCACCGTCAGAGGGTCAGTACTGAGGGAGTGCCGCACTGTCAGAGGGTCAGTACTGAGGGAGTGCCGCACCGTCAGAGGGTCAGTACAGAGGGAGCGCCGCACTGTCTGAGGGTCAGTACTGAGGGAGTGCCGCACCGTCAGAGGGTCAGTACTGAGGGAGTGCCGCACCATCAGAGGTTCAGTGCTGAGGGAGTGCCGCACTGTCAAAGGGTCAGTACTGAGGGAGTGCCGCACTGTCAGAAGGTCAGTACTGAGGGAGCACCGCACTGTCAGAGTGTCAGTGCTGAGGGAGTGCCGCACTGTCAGAGGGTCAGTACTGAGGGAGTGCCATACTGTCAGAGGGTCAGTACTGAGGGAGTGCCGCACTGTCAGAGGGTCTGTACTGAGGTTGTACCGCACTGTCAGAGGGTCAGTACCGAGGGAGTGCTGCACTGTCAGAGAGTCAGTACTGAGGGAGCGCTGCACTGTCAGAGGGTCAGTACTGAGGGAGTGCAGCACTGTCAGAGGGTCAGTACTGAGGGAGTGCCGCCCTGTCAGAGGGTCAGTACTGAGGGAGTGCAGCACTGTCAGAGGGTCAGTACTGAGGGAGTGCCGCCCTGTCAGAGGGTCAGTACTGAGGGAGTGCAGCACTGTCAGAGGGTCAGTACTGAGGGAGTGCAGCACTGTCAGAGGGTCAGTACTGAGGGCGTGCCGCCCTGTCACAGGGTCAGTACTGAGGGTGTCCCGCACTGTGAGAGGGTCAGTACTGAGGGAGTGCCGCACTGTCGGACGGTCAGTACTGACGGAGCGCCGCACTGTCAGAGGGTCAGTACTGAGGGAGTGCCGCACTGTCAGAGGGTCGGTACTGAGGGAGGGCCGCACTGTCAGAGGGTCAGTACTGAGGGAGTGCCGAACTGTCAGAGGGTCAGTACTGAGGGAGTGCCGCACCATCAGAGGGTCAGTGCTGAGGGAGTGCCGCACCATCAGAGGGTCAGTACTGAGGGAGTGCCGCACTGTCAGAGGGTCAGTACTGAGGGAGCGCCGCACTGTCAGAGGGTCAGTACTGAGGGAGTGCGGCACTGTCAGAGGGTCAGTACTGAGGGAGTGCTGCACTGTCAGAGGGTCAGTACTGAGGGAGTGCTGCACTGTCGGAGGGTCAGTACTGAGGGAGTGCCGTACTGTCAGAGGGTCAGTACTGAGGGAGTGCCGCACTGTCAGAGGGTCAGTACTGAGGGAGTGCGGCACTGTCAGAGGGTCAGTACTGAGGGAGTGCCGTACTGTCAGAGGGTCAGTACTGAGGGAGTGCCGCACTGTCAGAGGGTCAGTACTGAGGGAGTGCCGCACAGTCAGAGGGTCAGTACTGAGGGAGTGCCGCACTGTCAGAGTGTCAGTACTGAGGTTGTGCCGCTCTGTCAGAGGGTCAGTACTGAGGGAGTGCTGCACTGTCAGAGAGTCAGTACTGAGGGAGTGCCGCACTATCAGAGGGTCAGTACCGAGGGAGTGCTGCACTGTCAGGGAGTCAGTACTGAGGGAGTGCCGCACTGTCAGAGGGTCAGTACTGAGGGAGCGCCGCACTGTCAGAGGGTCAGTACTGAGCGAGTGCCACACCGTCAGAGGGTCAGTACTGAGGGAGTGCCGCACCATCAGAGGGTCAGTGCTGAGGGAGTGCCGCACTGTCAAAGGGTCAGTACTGAGGGAGTGCCGCACTGTCAGAGGGTCAGTACTGAGGGAGCACCGCACTGTCAGAGTGTCAGTACTGAGGGAATGCTGCACTGTCAGAGGGTCAGTACTGAGGGAGTGCCGCACCGTCACAAGGTCAGTGCTGAGGGAGTGCCGCACCATCAGAGGGTCAGTACTGAGGGAGCGCCGCACTGTCAGAGGGTCAGTACTGAGGGAGTGCTGCACTGTCAGAGGGTCAGTACTGAGGGAGTGCTGCACTGTCAGAGGGTCAGTACTGAGGGAGTGCCGTACTCTCAGAGGGTCAATACTGAGGGAGTGCCGCACTGTCAGAGGGTCACTACTGAGGGAGTGCCGCACTGTCAGAGGGTCAGTACTGAGGGAGTGCCGTACTGTCAGAGGGTCAGTACTGAGGGTGTGCTGCACTGTCAGAGGGTCAGTACTGAGGGAGTGCCGCACTGTCAGAGGGTCAGTACTGAGGGAGGGCCGTACTGTCAGAGGGTCAGTACTAAGGGAGTGCCTCACTGTCAGAGGCTCGGTACTGAGGGAGCGCCGCACTGTCAGAGTGTCAGTACTGACGGAGCGCCGCACTGTCAGAGGGTCAGTACTGAGGGAGTGCCGCACTGTCAGAGGGTCAGTACTGAGGGAGTGCCGCACTGTCAGAGGGTCAGTACTGAGGGAGTGCCGCACCATCAGAGGGTCAGTGTTGAGGGAGTGCCGCACCATCAGAGGGTCAGTACTGAGGGAGCGCCGCACTGTCAGAGGGTCAGTACTGAGGGAGTGCTGCACTGTCAGAGGGTCAGTTCTGAGGGAGTGCTGCATTGTCAGAGGGTCAGTACTGAGGGAGCGCTGCAATGTCAGAGGGTCGGTACTGAGGGAGCGCCGCACTGTCAGAGGGTCAGTACTGACGGAGCGCCGCACTGTCAGAGGGTCAGTACTGAGGGAGTGCCGAACCGTCAGAGGGTCAGTACTGAGGTAGTGCCGCACCATCAGAGGGTCAGTGCTGAGGGATTGCCGCACCATCAGGGGGTCAGTACTGAGGGAGTGCCGCACTGTCAGAGGGTCAGTATGAGGGAGCACCGCACTGTCAGAGGGTCAGTACTGAGGGAATGCTGCACTGTCAGAGGGTCAGTACTGAGGGAGTGCCGCACCGTCAGAGGGTCAGTGCTGAGGGAGTGCCGCACCATCAGATGGTCAGTACTGAGGGAGCGCCGCACTGTCAGAGGGTCAATACTGAGGGAGTGCTGCACTGTCAGTGGGTCAGTACTGAGGGAGTGCTGCACTCTCAGAGGGTCAGTACTGACGGAGTGCCGCACTGTCAGAGGGTCAGTACTGAGGGAGTGCTGCACTGTCAGAGGGTCAGTACTGAGGGAGCGACGCACTGTCAGAGGGTCAGTCCTGAGGGAACGCTGCACTGTCAGAGGGTCAGTACTGAGGGAGTGCTGCACTGTCAGAGGGTCAGTATTGAGGGAGTGCCGCACTGTCAGAGGGTCAGTACTGAGGGAGTGCCGCACTGTCAGAGGCTCAGTACTGAGGGAGTGCCGCACTGTCAGAGGGTCAGTACTGAGGGAGTGCCGCACTGTCAGAGGGTCAGTACTGAGGGAGCGCCGCACTGTCAGAGGGTCAGTACTGAGGGAGTGCCGCACTGTCAGAGGGTCAGTACTGAGGGAGTGCCGCACTGTCAGAGGGTCAGTACTGAGGGAGCGCCGCACTGTCAGAGCGTCAGTACTGAGGGAGTGCCGCACTGTCAGAGAGTCAGTACTGAGGGAGTGCCGCACTGTCAGAGGGTCAGTACTGAGGGAGTGCCGTACTGTCAGAGAGCCAGTACTGAGGGAGCGCCGTACCGTCGACAAGGCGGGACCACGCCGTTTGGAGATTGTTTTGAACGCGGGGCAGGCGAGGTCGATGGGTCAGTGAGCAGCGTCAGGGTCTCACATCTGCGACGGGGCAGCCGGTTCGCTCTGGGTTCCGGTTCCTCGTGTCGGCCATTTATAGAGACACTGCCCAGGGGAGAGGAAGCACCTGAGTGTGTGTGTGTGTCTCTCTCTCTCTCTCTGTGGGAGTCATGCTCCGCCCTACCTGATGCGCTGCTCGTTTTCGGACTGCGTTGAACGGCAGGAGCCCCAGGATCCGGGCCAACACTGGCAGCGAAGCACTCTGGGACATCCTGGCTTGCGCCATCCTCCATCCCCCAGGCTGGGAACGGACTGCTGGGCGATATGAGGGAGCCACCTGGGTTCGCAAAGTCCAGGTCCAGGCGGGACGTTTTGTTTCTGGATTTTCTTTGGGACCATGGGTTCTGAGCTCCAGGTCGGGTGCAGCAGAACCGTTACCTTGCACTGACCACCCCGGACTGCGTAACTTCCCCCCCTCCCCGTGCAATGCGACTAGAAATATCTCTTTCAGAAATAGGTTCACGGATGAGGGCGTCACACACACACACTGGATATAGTCACGCACACAGTCGCACTCACACTCACCCTGGAAACACACACGTACACACTGGAAATAGTCACACACACAGTCGCACACATACACTTGAAACAATCACACACATACAGTCACACTCACACTGGAGAGTTACACACACAGTTGCATACATGCACACTGGAAACAATCACACACACACACACACTGGAAACAGTCACACAAACACACACACACGGTGGAAACAGTCACACACAATCGTACTCACACACACACACACACACTGGAAAAAGTCACACACACGCTGGAAACAGTCTCACACACACAGTCACACACACTGGATCAGCCACACATACAATCGCGCTCACATACATACTGGAAACAGTCACACACACACGCTTGAAACAGTCTCACACACACACACACTGGAAACAACCACACACACACAGTCGCACAGGCACACACACACTGGAAACATTCACACACACACAGGAAACATTCACACAAACAGTCGCACTCACACACACACACACTGGAAACATTCACATACACACAGTCGCACTCTATACATGCACACTGGAAATAGTCACACACAGTCACCCTCACACACACACACAGTCGCACTCACGCACAGACACACTGGAAACATTCAGACACACACTGGAAACATTCACACACTCAGTCTCACTCGCACACTTGGAAACGGTCTCACACACAGTCGCACTCACACACACACTGGAAACAGTCAAACACACGCAGTCGCACTCACACAGACACGAAAAACAGTCACACAGTCGCACTCACACACTGGAAAAAGTCACACACACACACAGTCGCACTCACACTGGAAACAGTCACACACACACGGTCGCACTCACACACACTGAAAACAGTCACACATACACAGTCGCACTCCCTGACACACACACACACTGGAAACAGTCTCACACACACTGGAAACAGTCACACACAGGAAGCAGACACACACACACAGTGAAAACAGTCACACACACATACACTAGAAACAGTCACACACACACACTGAAATTATCACACACAGTCACACTCACACACACACACTGGAAACAGTCACACACACAAAGTCGCACTCACACACTGGAAACAGTGACACACACACACAGTCGCACTCACACACACACACACTGGAAACAGTCACACATACACAGTCACACTCACTCACAGTCGCACTCCCTGACACACACACACACACACACACACACTGGAAACAGTCTCACACACACTGGAAAGAGTCACACACACACACACACTAGTAACACTCACACACTGGAAACAGTCACACACACACATAGGAAACAATCACACACACACTGGAAACAGTCTCACACACACACAGTGAAAACAGTCTCACACACACACACTGGAAACAGACACACACACTGGAAACAGTCACACACACACTGGAAACAGTCACACGCACACCCAGACCCTGCATACACATTCGCACTCACACCCAGACATTGCACAGTCATACTCACAGACACTGCACACACAATCTCACTCACACAGACACTGTGCACAGTCGTGCTCACACAGGCAATGTACACAGTCGCACTCACACACACAGTCGCACTCACACACAGTCGCACTCACACCGACACCGCATGCACACACAGTCGCACTCACACACAAACAGTGCACACACAGACATCTACAGGCACATTGACATAGTCCCACACAGACATCCACACACCTAAACGCAGTCTCTCTCTCGCACATAGACACGCTGACCCACTCACCCACAGACACCCCCTCACACACACACACTCACAGAAACAAACACACACACACATAGAGCTGTTAGAACGGAGACGTCTTTATTAATAGAGACAGCAGGATTCACAGAGTTGAAATGAAATGAAAATCGCCTGTTGTCACAAGTCGGCTTCAAATGAAGTTGGACAAGGGGAGGGCTGGGAAGGGAGGGCGAGGAGAGGTGTGAAACCAGGAGGGATTGAAGAGGAGAATTGAGGCTGTCTGCTGTTGGGTGCGTTACTTTATACGGAGCTGCTGCTATCGGATCTCCTGATCTTGACAACCTCCTTGAACTCGCTCGCCGTGGCCTCCTTGCGATCCAAATTAATGCAGAACAGGATGCCCGCTGACCTTACCATAGTCTCATGTGACCTGTTTTGATGGCACTGCTCAATCTCAAAGTTGGCACCCGGCTCAAAACCTACCTCTTTCCCAGCGTACGCGTAGCCCCAGCGGACCCTGCTATACAACTCATTCCACTCCCTCTTTATTGCCTCCTCGAGCAGCTGGCCAGCGGAGGCGAGGGCAGCTTCGGCCCGCGCCCTCTCACCCCGCGCCCTCACCCTCTCCCTCTCCACCGTCACGCGCACGCCGTGCTGTGCCCCCAGCTGGAGGAGCCTGCCGATAAAGTCGGCCGGCAGCCGCCTCGGACACGGGTACAAGGCGGACAACTCCTGGAAGTTCTCATCTCGAATCCTCTTCAGGCGGCTCAGGGCGTCCAGCACGCTCGCTCGGTCCCTCCCGAACACGTTGATGACCACGGGCAGGACCTCCTCACCACTCTCGTAGGGTCCACAAAATTGCTTCTCGTCCTTGGCCGCTCCTGCGGGAGAACGAATTGTCACTGGGTCATCCAAACATGTGCAAACATCTGAGCAAAGACCTCCGCCATTCAATAAGTCACAGTTTAGAAGTTTTACAGCCACAGAAAGAGGCCCCGCGACCCATTGTGTCTGCGTCGGCCATTGTGGTAGTCACCACTCATTGTACATTAGCTGTAATGATGATTAGTAGATGCAATACGGTAAGGTACTACAGGTACGGGGGTAAATCCCTGCCTGCTGGCTCCGCCCAGTAGGCGGAGTATAAATGTGTGTGCTCACCGAGCTGCTCCCATTCTGGTAGCAGCTGCAGGAGGCAACACATCTCTGTGTAATAAAGCCTCGATTACGCTCTACTCTCGTCTCGTCGTAATCTATAGTGCATCAATTTATTCCAGCGATAGAACTTCGTATGAAGCCTGATCGCCTACAGCTGCACCCCCAAGCAGCCAACGGCACGTCGGCCTTCGAACACTGGCTCGCTTGCTTTGAAAGCTACCACCGATCCGCGACGGATCAACCCTCGGACGCAGAGAAGATCCAGGTCCTTTACTCACGGGTGAGCACCGATATTTTTCCCCTTATCCGGGATGCGCCCACTGACACTGCAGCAATGGAGCTCCTGAAAGGACATCATCTTCAGCCGATCAACACCAGGCACCACCAGCCCCCTCCAACCCTCCCTATTTCTGTTACCTCCGCCAACCCCCTCCAACCCTCCCTATCTCTGTAACGTCCACCAGCCCCCTCGAACCCTCCCTATCTCTGTAACCTGCACCAGCCCCCTACACCCCTCCCTATCTCTGTAACCTCCTCCAGCCCCCTACACCCCTCCCTATCTCTGTAACCCCCTCCAGCCCCCTCGAACCCTCCCTATCTCTGTGACCTCCGCCAGCCCCCTCCAACAGTCCCTACCTCTATAACCTCCTCCAGCCCCCTCCAACAGTCCCTACCTCTATAACCTCCTCCAACCCCTACACCCCTCCCTACCTCTATAACCTTCTTCAGCCCCTACACCCCTCCCTATCTCTATAACCTCCTCCAGCCCCCACAACCCTCCCTATCTCTGTAACCTCCTCCAGTCCCTACAACCCTCCCTATCTCTGTAACCTCCTCCAGCCCCTTCAAACCTCCCTATCTCTGTAACCTCCTCCATCCCCTACAACCCTCCCTATCTCTGTAACCTCCTCCAGCCGACTACACCCCTCCCTATATCTGTAACCTCCTCCAGCCCCTACACCTCTCCCTTTCTCTGTAACCTCCCCCAGTCCCCTACAACCCCTCCCTATCTCTGTAACCTCCTACAGCCCCTACAACCCTCCCTATCTCTGTAACGTCCACCAGTCACTACAACCCTACCTATCTCTGTAACCTCCTCCATCCCCTACAACCCTCCCTATCTCTGTAACCTCCTCCATCCCCTACAACCCTCCCTATCTCTGTAACCTCCTCCATCCCCTACAACCCTCCCTATCTCTGTAACCTCCTCCAGCCCCCACAACCCTCCCTATCTCTATAACCTCTTCCAGCCACGACACCCCTCCCTATCTCTGTAACCACCTCCAGCACCCACAACCCTCCCTATCTCTGTAACCTCCTCCAGCCCCCTACACCCTTCCCTATCTCTGTAACCTCCTCCAGCCCTCCCTTTCTCTGTAACCTCCTCCAGCACCTGACAAACCTCCCCATCTCTGTAACCTACTCCAGCCCCTACACCCCTCCCTATCTCTGTAACCTCCTCCAGCCCCCACAACCCTCCCAATCTCTATAACCTCCTCCAGCCCCCACAACCCTCCCTATCTCTGTAACCTCCTCCAGCCCCCTCCAACCCTCCCTATTTCTGTAACCACCTCCAGCACCCACAACCATCCCTATCTCTGTATCTTCCTCCAGCCCCTACAACCTTCCCTATCTCTGTAACCACCTCCAGCCCAGTACAACTCTCCCTATCTCTGTAACCTCCTCCAGCCCTCCCTATCTCTGTAACCTCCTCCAGCCCCCTACAACCCTCCCTATCTCTGTAACCTACTCCATCCCCTACAACAATCCCTATCTATATAACCTCCTCCAGCCCCTACAACTCTCCCTATCTCACTAACCTCCTCCAGCCCCCTACAAACCTCCCTATCTCTGTAACCTACTCCAGCCCCTACAACCCGACCTATCTCGATAAACTCCACCAGCCCCCACAACCCTCCCTATCTCTATAACCTCCGCCAGCCCCTACACCCCTCTTTATCTCTGTAACCTCCTCCAGCTCCTACAACCCCGCCTGTCTCTATTACCTCCTCCAGCCCCGACAACCCTCCTTATCTCTATAACCTCCTCCAGCCCCTACAACCCTCCCTATCTCTGTAACCTCCTCCAGCGCCTACTACCCTCCCTATCTCTGTAACCTCCTCCATCCCCTTACAAGCCTACCTATCTCTATAACCTCCACCAGCCCCTACAACCCTCCCTGTCTCTGTAACCTCCTCCAGCCCCTACAACCCTCCCTATCTCTGTAACCTCCTCCATCCCCTTACAAGCCTCCCTATCTCTGTAACCTCATCCAGCCCCCACAACCCTCCCTAACTCTATAACCTCCTCCAGCCCCTACACCCCTCCCTATCTCTGTAACCTCCTCCAGCCCCCTCCAACCCTCCCTATCTCTGTAACCTCCTCCAGATCCCTCCAAACCTCCCTATTTCTGTAACCTCCTCCAGTCCCCACAACCCTCTCTATCTCTGGAACCTCCTCCAGCCCCTACACCCCTCCCTATCTCTGTAACCTCCAAACCCTGACAACCATCCCTATCTCTGTAACCTCCTCCATCCCCTACAACCCTCCCTATCTCTGTAACCTCCTCCATCCTCTACAACCCTCCCTATCTCTGTAACCTCCTCCAGCCCCCACAACCCTCCATATCTCTATAACCTCTTCCAGCCCCGACACCCCTCCCTGTCTCTGTAACCTCCTCCAGCCCCTACACCCCTCCTTATCACTGTAACCACCTCCAGCACCCACAACCCTCCCTATCTCTGTAACCTCCTCCAGCCCCCACAGCCCTCCCTATCTCTGTAACCTCCTCCAGCCCCTACACCACTCCCTATTTCTGTAACCACCTCCAGCACCCACAACCCTCCCTATCTCTATAACCTCCTCCAGCCCCTACAACCTTCCCTATCTCTGTAACCACCTCCAGCCCCCTACAACTCTCCCTATCTCTGTAACCTCCTCCAGCCCTCCCTATCTCTGTAACCTCCTCCAGCCCCCTACAACCCTCCCTATCTCTGTAACCTACTCCATCCCCTACAACTCTCCCTATCTATGTAACCTCCTCCAGCCCCTACAACTCTCCCTATCTCACTAACCTCCTCCAGCCCCCTACAAACCTCCCTATCTCTGTAACCTCCTCCAGCCCCTGACAAACCTCCCTATCTCGGTAACCTCCTCCCAACCCCTACACCCCTCCCTATCTCTGTAACCTCCTCCAGCCCTCCCTATCTCTGTAACCTCCTCCAGCCCCCTACAACCCTCCCTATCTCTGTAACCTACTCCATCCCCTACAACCCTCCCTATCTCTGTAACCTACTCCAGCCCCCTACAAACCTCCCTATCCCTGTAACCTCCACCAGCCCCTGACAAACCTCCCTATCTCTGTATCCTCCTCCAGCCCCCTACACCCCTCCCAATCTCTATAATCTCCTCCAGCCCCCACAGCCCTCCCTGTCTGTAACCTCCTCCAGCCCCTACACCCCTCCCTATCTCTGTAACCTCCTCCAGCCCCTACAACCTTCCCTATCTCTGTAACCACCTCCAGCCCAGTACAACTCTCCCTATCTCTGTAACCTCCTCCAGCCCTCCCTATCTCTGTAACCTCCTCCAGCCCCCTACAACCCTCCCTATCTCTGTAACCTACTCCATCCCCTACAACAATCCCTATCTATGTAACCTCCTCCAGCCCCTACAACTCTCCCTATCTCACTAACCTCCTCCAGCCCCCTACAAACCTCCCTATCTCGGTAACCTACTCCAGCCCCTACAACCCTACCTATCTCGATAAACTCCACCAGCCCCCACAACCCTCCCTATCTCTATAACCTCCGCCAGCCCCTACACCCCTCTTTATCTCTGTAACCTCCTCCAGCCCCTACAACCCCGCCTGTCTCTATTACCTCCTCCAGCCCCGACAACCCTCCTTATCTCTATAACCTCCTCCAGCCCCTACAACCCTCCCTATCTCTGTAACCTCCTCCAGCGCCTACTACCCTCCCTATCTCTGTAACCTCCTCCATCCCCTTACAAGCCTACCTATCTCTATAACCTCCACCAGCCCCTACAACCCTCCCTATCTCTGTAACCTCCTCCAGCCCCTACAACCCTCCCTATCTCTGTAACCTCCTCCATCCCCTTACAAGCCTCCCTATCTCTGTAACCTCATCCAGCCCCCACAACCCTCCCTAACTCTATAACCTCCTCCAGCCCCTACACCCCTCCCTATCTCTGTAACCTCCTCCAGCCCCCTCCAACCCTCCCTATCTCTGTAACCTCCTCCAGACCCCTCCAAACCTCCCTATTTCTGTAACCTCCTCCAGTCCCCACAACCCTCTCTATCTCTGGAACCTCCTCCAGCCCCTACACCCCTCCCTATCTCTGTAACCTCCAAACCCTGACAACCATCCCTATGTCTGTAACCTCCTCCATCCCCTACAACCCTCCCTATCTCTGTAACCTCCTCCATCCTCTACAACCCTCCCTATCTCTGTAACCTCCTCCAGCCCCCACAACCCTCCATATCTCTATAACCTCTTCCAGCCCCGACACCCCTCCCTGTCTCTGTAACCTCCTCCAGCCCCTACACCCCTCCCTATCACTGTAACCACCTCCAGCACCCACAACCCTCCCTATCTCTGTAACCTCCTCCAGCCCCCACAGCCCTCCCTATCTCTGTAACCTCCTCCAGCCCCTACACCACTCCCTATTTCTGTAACCACCTCCAGCACCCACAACCCTCCCTATCTCTATAACCTCCTCCAGCCCCTACAACCTTCCCTATCTCTGTAACCACCTCCAGCCCCCTACAACTCTCCCTATCTCTGTAACCTCCTCCAGCCCTCCCTATCTCTGTAACCTCCTCCAGCCCCCTACAACCCTCCCTATCTCTGTAACCTACTCCATCCCCTACAACTCTCCCTATCTATGTAACCTCCTCCAGCCCCGACAACTCTCCCTATCTCACTAACCTCCTCCAGCCCCCTACAAACCTCCCTATCTCTGTAACCTCCTCCAGCCCCTGACAAACCTCCCTATCTCGGTAACCTCCTCCCAACCCCTACACCCCTCCCTATCTCTGTAACCTCCTCCAGCCCTCCCTATCTCTGTAACCTCCTCCAGCCCCCTACAACCCTCCCTATCTCTGTAACCTACTCCATCCCCTACAACCCTCCCTATCTCTGTAACCTCCTCCAGCCCCCTACAAACCTCCCTATCCCTGTAACCTCCACCAGCCCCTGACAAACCTCCCTATCTCTGTATCCTCCTCCAGCCCCCTACACCCCTCCCAATCTCTATAATCTCCTCCAGCCCCCACAGCCCTCCCTGTCTGTAACCTCCTCCAGCCCCTACACCCCTCCCTATCTCTGTAACCTCCTCCAGCCCCTACAACCTTCCCTATCTCTGTAACCACCTCCAGCCCAGTACAACTCTCCCTATCTCTGTAACCTCCAGCCCTCCCTATCTCTGTAACCTCCTCCAGCCCCCTACAACCCTCCCTATCTCTGTAACCTACTCCATCCCCTACAACAATCCCTATCTATGTAACCTCCTCCAGCCCCTACAACTCTCCCTATCTCACTAACCTCCTCCAGCCCCCTACAAACCTCCCTATCTCTGTAACCTACTCCAGCCCCTACAACCCTACCTATCTCGATAAACTCCACCAGCCCCCACAACCCTCCCTATCTCTATAACCTCCGCCAGCCCCTACACCCCTCTTTATCTCTGTAACCTCCTCCAGCCCCTACAACCCCGCCTGTCTCTATTACCTCCTCCAGCCCCGACAACCCTCCTTATCTCTATAACCTCCTCCAGCCCCTACAACCCTCCCTATCTCTGTAACCTCCTCCAGCGCCTACTACCCTCCCTATCTCTGTAACCTCCTCCATCCCCTTACAAGCCTACCTATCTCTATAACCTCCACCAGCCCCTACAACCCTCCCTATCTCTGTAACCTCCTCCAGCCCCTACAACCCTCCCTATCTCTGTAACCTCCTCCATCCCCTTACAAGCCTCCCTATCTCTGTAACCTCATCCAGCCCCCACAACCGTCCCTAACTCTATAACCTCCTCCAGCCCCTACACCCCTCCCTATCTCTGTAACCTCCTCCAGCCCCCTCCAACCCTCCCTATCTCTGTAACCTCCTCCAGACCCCTCCAAACCTCCCTATTTCTGTAACCTCCTCCAGTCCCCACAACCCTCTCTATCTCTGGAACCTCCTCCAGCCCCTACACCCCTCCCTATCTCTGTAACCTCCAAACCCTGACAACCATCCCTATCTCTGTAACCTCCTCCATCCCCTACAACCCTCCCTATCTCTGTAACCTCCTCCATCCTCTACAACCCTCCCTATCTCTGTAACCTCCTCCAGCCCCCACAACCCTCCATATCTCTATAACCTCTTCCAGCCCCGACACCCCTCCCTGTCTCTGTAACCTCCTCCAGCCCCTACACCCCTCCCTATCACTGTAACCACCTCCAGCACCCACAACCCTCCCTATCTCTGTAACCTCCTCCAGCCCCCACAGCCCTCCCTATCTCTGTAACCTCCTCCAGCCCCTACACCACTCCCTATTTCTGTAACCACCTCCAGCACCCACAACCCTCCCTATCTCTATAACCTCCTCCAGCCCCTACAACCTTCCCTATCTCTGTAACCACCTCCAGCCCCCTACAACTCTCCCTATCTCTGTAACCTCCTCCAGCCCTCCCTATCTCTGTAACCTCCTCCAGCCCCCTACAACCCTCCCTATCTCTGTAACCTACTCCATCCCCTACAACTCTCCCTATCTATGTAACCTCCTCCAGCCCCTACAACTCTCCCTATCTCACTAACCTCCTCCAGCCCCCTACAAACCTCCCTATCTCTGTAACCTCCTCCAGCCCCTGACAAACCTCCCTATCTCGGTAACCTCCTCCCAACCCCTACACCCCTCCCTATCTCTGTAACCTCCTCCAGCCCTCCCTATCTCTGTAACCTCCTCCAGCCCCCTACAACCCTCCCTATCTCTGTAACCTACTCCATCCCCTACAACCCTCCCTATCTCTGTAACCTCCTCCAGCCCCCTACAAACCTCCCTATCCCTGTAACCTCCACCAGCCCCTGACAAACCTCCCTATCTCTGTATCCTCCTCCAGCCCCCTACACCCCTCCCAATCTCTATAATCTCCTCCAGCCCCCACAGCCCTTCCTGTCTGTAACCTCCTCCAGCCCCTACACCCCTCCCTATCTCTGTAACCTCCTCCAGCCCCCACAACCCTCCCTATCTCTGTAACCTCCTCCAACCCCTACACCCCTCCCAATCTCTGTAACCTCCTCCAGCCCCCTACACCCCTCCCTATCTCTGTAACCTCCTCCAGCCCCTACACCCCTCCCAATCTCTGAAACCTCCTCCAGCCCCCTACACCCCTCCCTATCTCTGTAACCCCCTCCAGCCCCTACAACCCTCACTATCTCTGTAACCTCCCCAGCCCCCTACACCCCTCCTTATCTCTGTAACCTCCTCCAGCCCCTACACCCCTCCCTTTCTCTGTAACCTCCTCCCGCCCCCTACAACCCTCTCTATCACTTTAACCTCCTCCAGCCCCCTACACCCCTCCCTATCTCTGTAACCTCCTCCAGCCCCCTACAACCCTCCCTATCTCTGTAACCTCCTCCATCCCCCTACACCCCTCCCTATCTCTGTAACCTGCTCTAGCCCCCACACCCCTCCCTATCTCTGTAACCTCCTCTAGCCCCCACACCCCTCCCTATCTCTGTAACCTCCTCCAGCCCCTACGCCCTACCCTATCTCTGTAACCTCCTCCAGCCCCCTACACCCCTCCCTATCTCTGTAACCTCCTCCAGCCCCCTACACCCCTCCCTATCTCTGTAACCTCCTCCAGCCCCCTACACCCCTCCCTATCTCTGTTACCTCCCCCAGCCCCCTACACCCCTCCCTATCTCTGTAACCTCCTCCAGCCCCTACACCCCTCCCTATCTCTGTAACCTCCTCCAGCCCCCTACAACCCTCCCTATCTCTGTAACCTCCCCCAGCCCCCTACACCCCTCCCTATCTCTGTAACCTCCTCCAGCCCCTTCACCCCTCCCTATCTCTGCAACCTCCTCCAGCCCCTACACCCCTCCCTATCTATGTAACCACCTCCATCCCCTACAACCCTCCCTATCTCTGTAACCTCCTTCAGCCCCTACACCCCTCCCTATCTCTGTAACCACCTCCATCCCCTACAACCCTCCCTATCTCTGTAACCTCCCCCAGCCCCTACACCCCTCCCTATCTCTGTAACCACCTCCAGCCCTGAAAACCCTCCCTATCTCTGTAACCTCCTCCAGCCCCTACAACCCTCCCTATCTCTGTAACCACCTCCAGCCCCTACACCCCTCCCTATCTCTGTAACCTCCTCCAACCCCTACACCCCTCCCAATCTCTGTAACCTCCTCCAGCCCCCTACACCCCTCCCTATCTCTGTAACCTCCTCCAGCCCCCTACACCCCTCCCAATCTCTGTAACCTCCTCCAGCCCCCTACACCCCTCCCTATCTCTGTAACCTCCTCCAGCCCCTACAACCCTCACTACCTCTGTAACCTCCCCCAGCCCCCTACACCCCTCCTTATCTCTGTAACCTCCTCCAGCCCCTACACCCCTCCCTATCTCTGTAACCTCCTCCCGTCCCCTACAACCCTCCCTATCTCTGTAACCTCCTCCAGCCCCCTACACCCCTCCCTATCTCTGTAACCTCCTCCAGCCCCCTACAACCCTCCCTATCTCTGTAACCTCCTCCAGCCCCCTACACCCCTCCCTATCTCTGTAACCTCCTCTAGCCCCCACACCCCTCCCTATCTCTGTAACCTCCTCTAGCCCCCACACCCCTCCCTATCTCTGTAACCTCCTCCAGCCCCTACGCCCCTCCCTATCTCTGTAACCTCCTCCAGCCCCCTACACCCCTCCCTATCTCTGTAACCTCCTCCAGCCCCCGACACCCTCCCTATCTCTGTAACCTCCTCCAGGCCCCTACAACCCTCCCTATCTCTGTAACCTCCTCCAGCCCCTACAACCCTCCCTATCTCTGTAACCTCCTCCACCCGACTACACCCCTCCCTATATCTGTAACCTCCTCCAGCCCCTACACCTCTCCCTTTCTCTGTAACCTCCCCCAGTCCCCTACAACCCCTCCCTATCTCTGTAACCTCCTACAGCCCCTACAACCCTCCCTATCTCTGTAACGTCCACCAGTCACTACAACCCTACCTATCTCTGTAACCTCCTCCATCCCCTACAACCCTCCCTATCTCTGTAACCTCCTCCATCCCCTACAACCCTCCCTATCTCTGTAACCTCCTCCATCCCCTACAACCCTCCCTATCTCTGTAACCTCCTCCAGCCCCCACAACCCTCCCTATCTCTATAACCTCTTCCAGCCACGACACCCCTCCCTATCTCTGTAACCACCTCCAGCACCCACAACCCTCCCTATCTCTGTAACCTCCTCCAGCCCCCTACACCCTTCCCTATCTCTGTAACCTCCTCCAGCCCTCCCTATCTCTGTAACCTCCTCCAGCCCCTGACAAACCTCCCCATCTCTGTAACCTACTCCAGCCCCTACACCCCTCCCTATCTCTGTAACCTCCTCCAGCCCCCACAACCCTCCCAATCTCTATAACCTCCTCCAGCCCCCACAACCCTCCCTATTTCTGTAACCACCTCCAGCACCCACAACCCTCCCTATCTCTGTATCTTCCTCCAGCCCCTACAACCTTCCCTATCTCTGTAACCACCTCCAGCCCAGTACAACTCTCCCTATCTCTGTAACCTCCTCCAGCCCCCTACACCCCTCCCTATCTCTGTTACCTCCCCCAGCCCCCTACACCCCTCCCTATCTCTGTAACCTCCTCCAGCCCCTACAACTCTCCCTATCTCACTAACCTCCTCCAGCCCCCTACAAACCTCCCTATCTCTGTAACCTACTCCAGCCCCTACAACCCTACCTATCTCGATAAACTCCACCAGCCCCCACAACCCTCCCTATCTCTATAACCTCCGCCAGCCCCTACACCCCTCTTTATCTCTGTAACCTCCTCCAGCCCCTACAACACCGCCTGTCTCTATTACCTTCTCCAGCCCCGACAACCCTCCTTATCTCTATAACCTCCTCCAGCCCCTACAACCCTCCCTATCTCTGTAACCTCCTCCAGCGCCTACTACCCTCCCTATCTCTGTAACCTCCTCCATCCCCTTACAAGCCTCCCTATCTCTATAACCTCCACCAGCCCCTACAACCCTCCCTATCTCTGTAACCTCCTCCAGCCCCTACAACCCTCCCTATCTCTGTAACCTCCTCCATCCCCTTACAAGCCTCCCTATCTCTGTAACCTCATCCAGCCCCCACAACCCTCCCTAACTCTATAACCTCCTCCAGCCCCTACACCCCTCCCTATCTCTGTAACCTCCTCCAGCCCCCTCCAACCCTCCCTATCTCTGTAACCTCCTCCAGACCCCTCCAACCCTCCCTATTTCTGTAACCTCCTCCAGTCCCCACAACCCTCTCTATCTCTGGAACCTCCTCCAGCCCCTACACCCCTCCCTATCTCTGTAACCTCCAAACCCTGACAACCATCCCTATCTCTGTAACCTCCTCCATCCCCTACAACCCTCCCTATCTCTGTAACCTCCTCCATCCTCTACAACCCTCCCTATCTCTGTAACCTCCTCCAGCCCCCACAACCCTCCATATCTCTATAACCTCTTCCAGCCCCGACACCCCTCCCTATCTCTGTAACCTCCTCCAGCCCCCTACACCCCTCCCTGTCTCTGTAACCTCCTCCAGCCCCTACACCCCTCCCTATCACTGTAACCACCTCCAGCACCCACAACACTCCCTATCTCTGTCACCTCCTCCAGACCCCACAACCCTCCCTATCTCTGTAACCTCCTCCAGCCCCCACAGCCCTCCCTATCTCTGTAACCTCCTCCAGCCCCTACACCACTCCCTATTTCTGTAAACACCTCCAGCACCCACAACCCTCCCTATCTCTATAACCTCCTCCAGCCCCTACAACCTTCCCTATCTCTGTAACCACCTCCAGCCCCCTACAACTCTCCCTATCTCTGTAACCTCCTCCAGCCCTCCCTATCTCTGTAACCTCCTCCAGCCCCCTACAACCCTCCCTATCTCTGTAACCTACTCTATCCCCTACAACTCTCCCTATCTATGTAACCTCCTCCAGCCCCTACAACTCTCCCTATCTCACTAACCTCCTCCAGCCCCCTACAAACCTCCCTATCTCTGTAACCTCCTCCAGCCCCTGACAAACCTCCCTATCTCGGTAACCTCCTCCCAACCCCTACACCCCTCCCTATCTCTGTAACCTCCTCCAGCCCTCCCTATCTCTGTAACCTCCTCCAGCCCCCTACAACCCTCCCTATCTCTGTAACCTACTCCATCCCCTACAACCCTCCCTATCTCTGTAACCTCCTCCAGCCCCCTACAAACCTCCCTATCCCTGTAACCTCCTCCAGCCCCTGACAAACCTCCCTATCTATGTATCCTCCTCCAGCCCGCTACACCCCTCCCAATGTCTATAATCTCCTCCAGCCCCCACAGCCCTCCCTGTCTGTAACCTCCTCCAGCCCCTACACCCCTCCCTATCTCTGTAACCTCCTCCAGCCCCCACAACCCTCCCTATCTCTGTAACCTCCTCCAACCCCTGCACCCCTCCCAATCTCTGTAACCTCCTCCAGCCCCCTACACCCCTCCCTATCTCTGTAACCTCCTCCAGCCCCCTACACCCCTCCCAATCTCTGTAACCTCCTCCAGCCCCCTACACCCCTCCCTATCTCTGTAACCCCCTCCAGCCACTACAACCCTCACTATCTCTGTAACCTCCCCAGCCCCCTACACCCCTCCTTATCTCTGTAACCTCCTCCAGCCCCTACACCCCTCCCTTTCTCTGTAACCTCCTCCCGCCCCCTACAACCCTCTCTATCACTTTAACCTCCTCCAGCCCCCTACACCCCTCCCTATCTCTGTAACCTCCTCCAGCCCCCTACAACCCTCCCTATCTCTGTAACCTCCTTCAGCCCCTACACCCCTCCCTATCTCTGTAACCACCTCCATCCCCTACAACCCTCCCTATCTCTGTAACCTCCCCCAGCCCCTACACCCCTCCCTATCTCTGTAACCACCTCCAGCCCTGAAAACCCTCCCTATCTCTGTTCCCTCCTCCAGCCCCTACAACCCTCCCTATCTCTGTAACCACCTCCAGCCCCTACACCCCTCCCTATCTCTGTAACCTCCTCCAACCCCTGCACCCTTCCCAATCTCTGTAACCTCCTCCAGCCCCCTACACCCCTCCCTATCTCTGTAACCTCCTCCAGCCCCCTACACCCCTCCCAATCTCTGTAACCTCCTCCAGCCCCCTACACCCCTCCCTATCTCTGTAACCTCCTCCAGCCCCTACAACCCTCACTACCTCTGTAACCTCCCCCAGCCCCCTACACCCCTCCTTATCTCTGTAACCTCCTCCAGCCCCTACACCCCTCCCTATCTCTGTAACCTCCTCCCGTCCCCTACAACCCTCCCTATCTCTGTAACCTCCTCCAGCCCCCTACACCCCTCCCTATCTCTGTAACCTCCTCCAGCCCCCTACAACCCTCCCTATCTCTGTAACCTCCTCCAGCCCCCTACACCCCTCCCTATCTCTGTAACCTCCTCCACCCCCCTACACCCCTCCCTATCTCTGTAACCTCCTCCAGCCCCCTACACCCCTCCCTATCTCTGTAACCTCCTCCAGGCCCCTACAACCCTCCCTATCTCTGTAACCTCCTCCAGCCCCTACAACCCTCCCTATCTCTGTAACCTCCTCCAGCCCCCTACAACCCTCCCTATCTCTGTAACCTCCTCCAGCCCCTACACCCCTCCCTATCTCTGTAACCTCCTCCAGCCCCCTATACCCCTCCCTATCTCTGTAACCTCCTCCAGCCCCCTACAACCCTCCCTATCTCTGTAAACTCCCCCAGCCCCCTACACCCTTCCCTATCTCTGTAACCTCCTCCAGCCCCCTACACCCCTCCCTATCTCTGCAACCTCCTCCAGCCCCCTACAACCCTCCCTATCTCTGTAACCTCCTCCAGCCCCCTACACCCCTCCCTATCTCTGCAACCTCCTCCAGCCGCTACACCCCTCCCTATCTATGTAACCACCTCCATCCCCTACAACCCTCCCTATCTCTGTAACCTCCTCCAGCCCCTACACCCCTCCCTATCTCTGTAACCACCTTCAGCCCCTACACCCCTCCCTATCTCTGTAACCACCTCCATCCCCTACAACCCTCCCTATCTCTGTAAGCTCCCCCAGCCCCTACACCCGTCCCTATCTCTGTAACCACCTCCAGCCCTGAAAAGCCTCCCTATCTCTGTAACCTCCTCCAGCCCCTACAACCCTCCCTATCTCTGTAACCACCTCCAGCCCCTACACCCCTCCCTATCTCTGTAACCTCCTCCAACCCCTACACCCCTCCCAATCTCTGTAACCTCCTCCAGCCCCCTACACCCCTCCCTATCTCTGTAACCTCCTCCAGCCCCCTACACCCCTCCCAATCTCTGTAACCTCCTCTAGCCCCCACACCCCTCCCTATCTCTGTAACCTCCTCTAGCCCCCACACCCCTCCCTATCTTTGTAACCTCCTCCAGCCCCTTCACCCCTCCCTATCTCTGCAACCTCCTCCAGCACCTACAACCCTCCCTATCTATGTAACCACCTCCATCCCCTACAACCCTCCCTATCTCTGTAACCTCTCCAGCCCCTACACCCCTCCCTATCTCTGTAACCACCTTCAGCCCCAACAACCCTCCCTATCTCTGTAACCTCCTCCAGCCCCTACAACCCTCCCTATCTCTGTAACCACCTCCAGCCCCTACACCCCTCCCTATCTCTGTAACCTCCTCCAGCCCCTACAACCCTCCCTATCTCTGTAACCACCTCCAGCCCCTACACCCCTCCCTATCTCTGTAACCTCCTCCAGCCCCTACACCCCTCCCTATCTCTGTAACCTCCTCCATCCCCTACACCCCTCCCTATCTCTGTAACCTCCTCCAGCCCCCTACGCCCCTCCCTATCTCTGTAATCTCCTCCAGCCCCCACACCCCTCCCTATCTCTGTAACCTCCTCCAGCCCCCTACACCCCTCCCTATCTCTGTAACCTCCCCCAGCCCCCGACACCCCTCCCTATCTCTGTAACCTCCTCCAGCCCCTGCACCCCTCCCTATCTCTGTAACCTCCTCCAGCCCACTACAGCCCTCCCTATCTCTGTAACCTCCCACAGCCCCCTACACCCCTCCCTATCTTTGTAACCTCCTCCAGCCCCCTACACCCCTCCCTATCTCTGTAACCTCCTCTAGCCCCCACACCCCTCCCTATCTCTGTAACCTCCTCTAGCCCCCACACCCCTCACTATCTCTGTAACCTCCTCCAGCCCCTACGCCCCTCCCTATCTCTGTAACCTCCTCCAGCCCCCTACACCCCTCCCTATCTCTGTAACCTCCTCCAGCCCCCTACACCCCTCCCTATCTCTGTAACCTCCTCCAGCCCCCTACACCCCTCCCTATCTCTTTAACCTCCCCCAGCCCCCTACACCCCTCCCTATCTCTGTAACCTCCTCCAGCCCCTACACCCCTCCCTATCTCTGCAACCTCCTCCAGCCCCTACACCCCTCCCTATCTATGTAACCACCTCCATCCCCTACAACCCTCCCTATCTCTGTAACCTCCTCCAGCCCCTACACCCCTCCCTATCTCTGTAACCACCTTCAGCCCCTACACCCCTCCCTATCTCTGTAACCACCTCCATCCCCTACAACCCTCCCTATCTCTGTAACCTCCCCCAGCCCCTACACCCCTCCCTATCTCTGTAACCACCACCAGCCCTGAAAACCCTCCCAATCTCTGTAACCTCCTCCAGCCCCCTACACCCCTCCCTATCTCTGTAACCTCCTCCAGCCCCCTACACCCCTCCCAATCTCTGTAACCTCCTCCAGCCCCCTACACCCCTCCCTATCTCTGTAACCTCCTCCAGCCCATACAACCCTCACTATGTAACCTCCCCCAGCCCCCTACACCCCTCCTTATCTCTGTAACCTCCTCCAGCCCCTACACCCCTCCCTATCTCTGTAACCTCCTCCAGCCCCTACACCCCTCCCTATCTCTGTAACCTCCTCCCGTCCCCTACAACCCTCCCTATCTCTGTAACCTCCTCCAGCCCCCTACACCCCTCCCTATCTCTGTAACCTCCTCCAGCCCCCTACAACCCTCCCTATCTCTGTAACCTCCTCCAGCCCCCTACACCCCTCCCTATCTCTGTAACCTCCTCCATCCCCCTACACCCCTCCTTATCTCTGTAACCTCCTCCAGCCCCTACACCCCTCCCTATCTCTGTAACCTCCTCCCGTCCCCTACAACCCTCCCTATCTCTGTAACCTCCTCTAGCCCCCACACCCCTCCCTATCTCTGTAACCTCCTCTAGCCCCCACACCCCTCCCTATCTCTGTAACCTCCTCCAGCCCCTACGCCCCTCCCTATCTCTGTAACCTCCTCCAGCCCCCTACACCCCTCCCTATCTCTGTAACCTCCTCCAGCCCCCTACACCCCTCCCTATCTCTGTAACCTCCTCCAGGCCCCTACATCCCTCACTATCTCTGTAACCTCCTCCAGCCCCTAAACCCCTCCCTATCTCTGTAACCTCCTCCAGCCCCTACACCCCTCCCTATCTCTGTAACCTCCTCCAGCCCCTACAACCCTCCCTATCTCTGTAACCTCCTCCAGTCCCTACACCCCTCCCTATCTCTGTAACCTCCTCGAGGCCCCTACAACCCTCCCTATCTGTGTAACCTCCTCCAGCCCCTACAACCCTCCCTATCTCTGTAAACTCCTCCAGCCCCTATACCCCTCCCTATCTCTGTAACCTCCTCCAGCCCCTACAACCCTCCCTATCTCTGTAACCTCCTCCAGTCCCTACACCCCTCCCTATCTCTGTAACCTACTCCAGCCCCCACACCCCTCCCTATCTCTGTAACCTCCTCTAGCCCCCACACCCCTCCCTATCTCTGTAACCTCCTCCAGCCCCTACGCCACTCCCTATCTCTGTAACCTCCTCCAGCCCCCTACACCCCTCCCTATCTCTGTAACCTCCTCCAGCCCCCTACAACCCTCCCTATCTCTGTAACCTCCTCCAGGCCCCTACAACCCTCCCTATCTCTGTAACCTCCTCCAGCCCCCACACCCCTCCCTATCTCTGTAACCTCCTCTAGCCCCCACACCCCTCCCTATCTCTGTAACCTCCTCCAGCCCCTACGCCCCTCCCTATCTCTGTAACCTCCTCCAGCCCCCTACACCCCTCCCTATCTCTATAACCTCCTCCAGCCCCCTACACCCCTCCCTATCTCTGTAACCTCCTCCAGGCCCCTACAACCCTCCCTATCTCTGTAACCTCCTCCAGCCCCTATACCCCTCCCTATCTCTGTAACCTCCTCCAGCCCCTACACCCCTCCCTATCTCTGTAACCTCCTCCAGCCCCTACAACCCTCCCTAGTACTGTAACCTCCTCCAGTCCCTACACCCCTCCCTATCTCTGTAACCTCCTCCAGCCCCCTACAACCCTCCCTATCTCTGTAACCTCCTCCAGCCCCTACAACCCTCCCTATCTCTGTAACCTCCCCCAGCCCCTACACCCGTCCCTATCTCTGTAACCACCTCCAGCCCTGAAAACCCTCCCTATCTCTGTAACCTCCTCCAGCCCCTACAACCCTCCCTATCTCTGTAACCACCTCCAGCCCCTACACCCCTCCCTATCTCTGTAACCTCCTCCAACCCCTACACCCCACCCAATCTCTGTCACCTCCTCCAGCCCCCTACACCCCTCCCTATCTCTGTAACCTCCTCCAGCCCCCTACACCCCTCCCAATCTCTGTAACCTCCTCCAGCCCCCTACACCCCTCCCTATCTCTGTAACCCCCTCCCGCCCCTACAACCCTCACTATCTCTGTAACCTCCCTAGCCCCCTACACCCCTCCTTATCTCTGTAACCTCCTCCAGCCCCTACACCCCTCCCTTTCTCTGTAACCTCCTCCCGCCCCCTACAACCCTCCCTATCACTTTAACCTCCTCCAGCCCCCTACACCCCTCCCTATCTCTGTAACCTCCTCCAGCCCCCTACAACCCTCCCTATCTCTGTAACCTCCTCCAGCCCCCTACACCCCTCCCTATCTCTGTAACCTCCTCTAGCCCCCACACCCCTCCCTATCTCTGTAACCTCCTCTAGCCCCCACACCCCTCCCTATCTCTGTAACCTCCTCCAGCCCCTACGCCCCTCCCTATCTCTGTACCCTCCTCCAGCCCCCTACACCCCTCCCTATCTCTGTAACCTCCTCCAGCCCCCTACACCCCTCCCTATCTCTGTAACCTCCTCCAGCCCCCTACACCCCTCCCTATCTCTGTAACCTCCCCCAGCCCCCTACACCCCTCCCTATCTCTGTAACCTCCTCCAGCCCCTACACCCCTCCCTATCTCTGTAACCTCCTCCAGCCCCCTACAACCCTCCCTATCTCTGTAACCTCCCCCAGCCCCCTACACCCCTCCCTATCTCTGTAACCTCCTCCAGCCCCTTCACCCCTCCCTATCTCTGCAACCTCCTCCAGCCCCTACACCCCTCCCTATCTCTGTAACTTCCTCCAGCCCCCTACACCCCTCCCTATCTATGTAACCACCTCCATCCCCTACAACCCTCCCTATCTCTGTAACCTCCTCCAGCCCCTACACCCCTCCCTATCTCTGTAACCACCTTCAGCCCCTACACCCCTCCCTATCTCTGTAACCACCTCCATCCCCTACAACCCTCCCTATCTCTGTAACATCCCCCAGCCCCTACACCCCTCCCTATCTCTGTAACCACCTCCAGCCCTGAAAACCCTCCCTATCTCTGTAACCTCCTCCAGCCCCCTACACCCCTCCCAATCTCTGTAACCTCCTCCAGCCCCCTACACCCCTCCCTATCTCTGTAACCTCCTCCAGCCCATACAACCCTCACTATCTTTGTAACCTCCCCCAGCCCCCTACACCCCTCCTTATCTCTGTAACCTCCTCCAGCCCCTACACCCCTCCCTATCTCTGTAACCTCCTCCCGTCCCCTACAACCCTCCATATCTCTGTAACCTCCTCCAGCCCCCTACACCCCTCCCTATCTCTGTAACCTCCTCCAGCCCCCTACAACCCTCCCTATCTCTGTAACCTCCTCCAGCCACCTACACCCCTCCCTATCTCTGTAACCTCCTCTAGCCCCCACACCCCTCCCTATCTCTGTAACCTCCTCTAGCCCCCACACCCCTCCCTATATCTGTAACCTCCTCCAGCCCCTATGCCCCTCCCTATCTCTGTAACCTCCTCCAGCCCCCTACACCCCTCCCTATCTCTGTAACCTCCTCCAGCCCCCTACACCCCTCCCTATCTCTGTAACCTCCTCCAGGCCCCTACAACCCTCCCTATCTCTGTAACCTCCTCCAGCCCCTATACTCCTCCCTATCTCTGTAACCTCCTCCAGCCCCTACACCCCTCCCTATCTCTGTAACCTCCTCCAGCCCCTACAACCCTCCCTATCTCTGTAACCTCCTCCAGTCCCTACACCCCTCCCTATCTCTGTAACCTCCTCCAGCCCCCTACAACCCTCCCTATCTCTGTAACCTCCTCCAGCCCCTACAACCCTCCCCATCTCTGTAACCTCCTCCAGCCCCTATACCCCTCCCTATCTCTGTAACCTCCTCCAGCCCCTACACCCCTCCCTATCTCTGTAACCTCCTCCAGCCCCTACAACCCTCCCTATCTCTGTAACCTCCTCCAGTCCCTACACCCCTCCCTATCTCTGTAACCTACTCCAGCCCCCACACCCCTCCCTATCTCTGTAACCTCCTCTAGCCCCCACACCCCTCCCTATCTCTGTAACCTCCTCCAGCCCCTACGCCACTCCCTATCTCTGTAACCTCCTCCAGCCCCCTACACCCCTCCCTATCTCTGTAACCTCCTCCAGCCCCCTACACCCCTCCCTATCTCTGTAACCTCCTCCAGGCCCCTACAACCCTCCCTATCTCTGTAACCTCCTCCAGCCCCCACACCCCTCCCTATCTCTGTAACCTCCTCTAGCCCCCACACCCCTCCCTATCTCTGTAACCTCCTGCAGCCCCTACGCCCCTCCCTATCTCTGTAACCTCCTCCAGCCCCCTACACCCCTCCCTATCTCTGTAACCTCCTCCAGCCCCCTACACCCCTCCCTATCTCTGTAACCTCCTCCAGGCCCCTACAACCCTCCCTATCTCTGTAACCTCCTCCAGCCCCCTACACCCCTCCCTATCTCTGTAACCTCCTCTAGCCCCCATACCCCTCCCTATCTCTGTAACCTCCTCTAGCCCCCACACCCCTCCCTTTCTCTGTAACTTCCTCCAGCCCCTACGCCCCTCCCTATCTCTGTAACCTCCTCCAGCCCCCTACACCCCTCCCTATCTCTGTAACCTCCTCCAGCCCCCTACACCCCTCCCTATCTCTGTAACCTCCTCCAGCCCCCTACACCCCTCCCTATCTCTGTAACCTCCCCCAGCCCCCTACACCCCTCCCTATCTCTGTAACCTCCTCCAGCCCCTACACCCCTCCCTATCTCTGTAACCTCCTCCAGCCCCCTACAACCCTCCCTATCTCTGTAACCTCCCCCAGCCCCCTACACCCCTCCCTATCTCTGTAACCTCCTCCAGCCCCTTCACCCCTCCCTATCTCTGCAACCTCCTCCAGCCCCTACACCCCTCCCTATCTATGTAACTACCTCCATCCCCTACAACCCTCCCTATCTCTGTAACCTCCTCCAGCCCCTACACCCCTCCCTATCTCTGTAACCACCTTCAGCCCCTACACCCCTCCCTATCTCTGTAACCACCTCCATCCCCTACAACCCTCACTATCTCTGTAACCTCCCCCAGCCCCCTACACCCCTCCCTATCTCTGTAACCTCCCGCAGCCCCTACACCCCTCCCTATCTCTGTAACCACCTCCAGCCCTGAAAACCCTCCCAATCTCTGTAACCTCCTCCAGCCCCCTACACCCCTCCCTATCTCTGTAACCTCCTCCAGCCCCCTACACCCCTCCCAATCTCTGTAACCTCCTCCAGCCCCCTACAACCCCTCCCTATCTCTGTAACCTCCTCCAGCCCATACAACCCTCACTATCTCTGTAACCTCCTCCAGCCCATACAACCCTCACTATCTCTGTAACCTCCCCCAGCCCCCTACACCCCTCCTTATCTCTGTAACCTCCTCCAGCCCCTACACCCCTCCCTATCTCTGTAACCTCCTCCCGTCCCCTACAACCCTCCCTATCTCTGTAACCTCCTCCAGCCCCCTACACCCCTCCCTATCTCTGTAACCTCCTCCAGCCCCCTACAACCCTCCCTATCTCTGTAACCTCCTCCAGCCCCCTACACCCCTCCCTATCTCTGTAACCTCCTCTAGCCCCCACACCCCTCCCTATCTCTGTAACCTCCTCTAGCCCACACACCCCTCCCTATCTCTGTAACCTCCTCCAGCCCCCCACACCCCTCCCTATCTCTGTAACCTCCTCCAGCCCCCTACACCCCTCCCTATCTCTGTAACCTCCTCCAGGCCCCTACAACCCTCCCTTATCTCTGTAACCTCCTCCAGCCCCTATACCCCTCCCTATCTCTGTAACCTCCTCCAGCCCCTACACCCCTCCCTATCTCTGTAACCTCCTCCAGCCCCTACAACCCTCCCTATCTCTGTAACCTCCTCCAGTCCCTACACCCCTCCCTATCTCTGTAACCTCCTCCAGCCCCCTACAACCCTCCCTATCTCTGTAACCTCCTCCAGCCCCTACAACCCTCCCTATCTCTGTAACCTCCTCCAGCCCCTACACCCCTCACTATCTCTGTAACCTCCTCCAGCCCCTACAACCCTCCCTATCTCTGTAACCTCCTCCAGTCCCTACACCCCTCCCTATCTCTGTAACCTACTCCAGCCCCCACACCCCTCCCTATCACTGTAACCTCCTCTAGCCCCCACACCCCTCCCTATCTCTGTAACCTCCTCCAGCCCCTACGTCACTCCCTATCTCTGTAACCTCCTCCAGCCCCCTACACCCCTCCCTATCTCTGTAACCTCCTCCAGCCCCCTACACCCCTCCCTATCTCTGTAACCTCCTCCAGCCCCTACAATCCTCCCTATCTCTGTAACCTCCCCCAGCCCCTACACCCGTCCCTATCTCTGTAACCACCTCCAGCCCTGAAAACCCTCCCTATCTCTGTAACCTCCTCCAGCCCCTACAACCCTCCCTATCTCTGTAACCACCTCCAGCCCCTACACCCCTCCCTATCTCTGTAACCTCCTCCAACCCCTACACCCCTCCCAATCTCTGTAACCTCCTCCAGCCCCCTACACCCCTCCCTATCTCTGTAACCTCCTCCAGCCCCCTACACCCCTCCCAATCTCTGTAACCTCCTCCAGCCCCCTACACCCCTCCCTATCTCTGTAACCCCCTCCAGCCCCTACAACCCTCACTATCTCTGTAACCTCCCCAGCCCCCTACACCCCTCCTTATCTCTGTAACCTCCTCCAGCCCCTACACCCCTCCCTTTCTCTGTAACCTCCTCCCGCCCCCTCCAACCCTCCCTATCACTTTAACCTCCTCCAGCCCCCTACACCCCTCCCTATCTCTGTAACCTCCTCCAGCCCCCTGCAACCCTCCCTATCTCTGTAACCTCCTCCAGCCCCCTACACCCCTCCCTATCTCTGTAACCTCCTCTAGCCCCCACACCCCTCCCTATCTCTGTAACCTCCTCTAGCCCCCACACCCCTCCCTATCTCTGTAACCTCCTCCAGCCGCTACGCCCCTCCCTATCTCTGTAACCTCCTCCAGCCCCCTACACCCCTCCCTATCTCTGTAACCTCCTCCAGCCCCCTACACCCCTCCCTATCTCTGTAACCTCCTCCAGCCCCCTACACCCCTCCCTATCTCTGTAACCTCCCCCAGCCCCCTACACCCCTCCCTATCTCTGTAACCTCCTCCAGCCCCTACACCCCTCCCTATCGCTGTAACCTCCTCCAGCCCCCTACAACCCTCCCTATCTCTGTAACCTCCCCCAGCCCCCTACACCCCTCCCTATCTCTGTAACCTCCTCCAGCCCCTTCACCCCTCCCTATCTCTGCAACCTCCTCCAGCCCCTACACCCCTCCCTATCTATGTAACCACCTCCATCCCCTACAACCCTCCCTATCTCTGTAACCTCCTCCAGCCCCTACACCCCTCCCTATCTCTGTAACCACCTTCAGCCCCTACACCCCTCCCTATCTCTGTAACCTCCTCCAGCCCCTACACCCCTCCCTATCTCTGTAACCTCTTCCCGTCCCGCACAACCCTCCCTATCTCTGTAACCTCCTCCAGCCCCCTACACCCCTCCCTATCTCTGTAACCTCCTCCAGCCCCCTACAACCCTCCCTATCTCTGTAACCTCCTCCAGCCCCCTACACCCCTCCCTATCTCTGTAACCTCCTCTAGCCCCCACACCCCTCCCTATCTCTGTAACCTCCTCTAGCCCCCACACCCCTCCCTATCTCTGTAACCTCCTCCAGCCCCTACGCCCCTCCCTATCTCTGTAACCTCCTCCAGCCCCCTACACCCCTCCCTATCTCTGTAACCTCCTCCAGCCCCCTACACCCCTCCCTATCTCTGTAACCTCCTCCAGGCTACTACAACCCTCCCTATCTCTGTAACCTCCTCCAGCCCCTATACCCCTCCCTATCTCTGTAACCTCCTCCAGCCCCTACACCCCTCCCTATCTCTGTAACCTCCTCCAGCCCCTACAACCCTCCCTATCTCTGTAACCTCCTCCAGTCCCTACACCCCTCCCTATCTCTGTAACCTCCTCCAGCCCCCTACAACCCTCCCTATCTCTGTAACCTCCTCCAGCCTCTACAACCCTCCCTATCTCTGTAACCTCCTCCAGCCCCTATACCCCTCCCTATCTCTGTAACCTCCTCCAGCCCCTACACCCCTCCCTATCTCTGTAACCTCCTCCAGCCCCTACAACCCTCCCTATCTCTGTAACCTCCTCCAGTCCCTACACCCCTCCCTATCTCTGTAACCTACTCCAGCCCCCACACCCCTCCCTATCTCTGTAACCTCCTCTAGCCCCCACACCCCTCCCTATCTCTGTAACCTCCTCCAGCCCCTACGCCCCTCCCTATCTCTGTAACCTCCTCCAGCCCCCTACACCCCTCCCTATCTCTGTAACCTCCTCCAGCCCCCTACACCCCTCCCTATCTCTGTAACCTCCTCCAGGCCCCTACAACCCTCCCTATCTCTGTAACCTCCTCCAGCCCCTATACCCCTCCCTATCTCTGTAACCTCCTCCAGCCCCTACACCCCTCCCTATCTCTGTAACCTCCTCCAGCCCCTACAACCCTCCCTATCTCTGTAACCTCCTCCAGTCCCTACACCCCTCCCTATCTCTGTAACCTCCTCCAGCCCCCTACAACCCTCCCTATCTCTGTAACCTCCTCCAGCCTCTACAACCCTCCCTATCTCTGTAACCTCCTCCAGCCCCTATACCCCTCCCTATCTCTGTAACCTCCTCCAGCCCCTACACCCCTCCCTATCTCTGTAACCTCCTCCAGCCCCTACAACCCTCCCTATCTCTGTAACCTCCTCCAGTCCCTACACCCCTCCCTATCTCTGTAACCTACTCCAGCCCCCACACCCCTCCCTATCTCTGTAACCTCCTCTAGCCCCCACACCCCTCCCTATCTCTGTAACCTCCTCCAGCCCCTACGCCCCTCCCTATCTCTGTAACCTCCTCCAGCCCCCTACACCCCTCCCTATCTCTGTAACCTCCTCCAGCCCCCTACACCCCTCCCTATCTCTGTAACCTCCTCCAGGCCCCTACAACCCTCCCTATCTCTGTAACCTCCTCCAGCCCCCACACCCCTCCCTATCTCTGTAACCTCCTCTAGCCCCCACACCCCTCCCTATCTCTGTAACCTCCTCCAGCCCCTACGCCCCTCCCTATCTCTGTAACCTCCTCCAGCCCCCTACACCCGTCCCTATCTCTGTAACCTCCACCAGCCCCCTACACCCCTCCCTATCTCTGTAACCTCCTCCAGGCCCCTACAACCCTCCCTATCTCTGTAACCTCCTCCAGCCCCTATACCCCTCCCTATCTCTGTCACCTCCTCCAGCCCCTACACCCCTCCCTATCTCTGTAACCTCCTCCAGCCCCTACAACCCTCCCTATCTCTGTAACCTCCTCCAGCCCCAACAACCCTCCCTATCTCTGTAACCTCCTCCAGCCCCCTACACCCCTCCCTATCTCTGTAACCTCCTCCAGCCCGCTACACCCCTCTCTATCTCTGTAACCTCCTCTAGCCCCCACACCCCTCCCTATCTCTGTAACCTCCTCTAGCCCCCACACCCCTCCCTATCTCTGTAACCTCCTCCAGCCCCTACGCCCCTCCCTATCTCTGTAACCTCCTCCAGCCCCCTACACCCCTCCCTATCTCTGTAACCTCCTCCAGCCCCCTACATCCCTCCCTATCTCTGTAACCTCCTCCAGCCCCTACAACCCTCCCTATCTCTGTAACCTCCTCCAGCCCCTACGCCCCTCCCTATCTCTGTAACCTCCTCCAGCCCCCTACACCCCTCCCTATCTCTGTAACCTCCTCCAGCCCCCTACACCCCTCCCTATCTCTTTAACCTCCTCCAGGCCCCTACAACCCTCCCTATCTCTGTAACCTCCTCCAGCCCCTATAACCCTCCCTATCTCTGTAACCTCCTCCAGCCCCCTACAACCCTCCCTATCTCTGTAACCTCCTCCAGCCCCTACACCCCTCCCTATCTCTGTAACCTCCTCCAGCCCCCTACACCCCTCCCTATCTCTGTAACCTCCTCCAGCCCCCTACAACCCTCCCTATCTCTGTAAACTCCCCCAGCCCCCTACACCCTTCCCATCTCTGTAACCTCCTCCAGCCCCCTACACCCCTCCCTATCTCTGCAAACTCCTCCAGCCCCTTCAACCCTCCCTATCTCTGTAACCTCCTCCAGCCCCTACACCCCTCCCAATCTCTGTAACCTCCTCCAACCCCTACACCCCTCCCTATCTCTGTAACCTCCTCCATCCCCTACACCCCTCCCTATCTCGGTAACCTCCTCCAGCCCCCTACACCCCTCCCTATCTCTGTAACCTCCTCCAGCCCCCTGCACACCTCCCTATCTCTGTAACCTCCTCCAGCCCCTACACCCCTCCCTATCTCTGTAACCTCCTCCAGCCCCTACACCCCTCCCTATCTCTGTAACCTCCTCCATCCCCTACACCTCTCCCTATCTCTGTAACCTCCTCCAGCCCCCTACGCCCCTCCCTATCTCTGTAATCTCCTCCAGCCCCCACACCCCTCCCTATCTCTGTAACCTCCTCCAGCCCCCTACACCCCTCCCTATCTCTGTAACCTCCCCCAGCCCCCTACACCCCTCCCTATCTCTGTAACCTCCTCCAGCCCCTACACCCCTCCCTATCTCTGTAACCTCCTCCAGCCCCCTACAACCCTCCCTATCTCTGTAACCTCCCACAGCCCCCTACACCCCTCCCTATCTCTGTAACCTCCTCCAGCCCCTTCACCCCTCCCTATCTCTGCAACCTCCTCCAGCCCCTACACCCCTCCCTATCTCTGTAACCAACTCCATCCCCTACAACCCTCCCTATCTCTGTAAGCTCCCCCAGCCCCTACACCCGTCCCTATCTCTGTAACCACCTCCAGCCCTGTAAACCCTCCCTATCTCTGTAACCTCCTCCAACCCCTACACCCCTCCCAATCTCTGTAACCTCCTCCATCCCACCAAACCCCTCCCTATCTCTGCAACCTCCTCGAGCCCCCTACACCCCTCCCAATCTCTGTAACCTCCTCCAGCCCCCTACACCTCTCCCTATCTCTGTAACCCCCTCCAGCCCCTACAACCCTCACTATCTCCGTAACCTCCCCAGCCCCCTACACCCCTCCTTATCTCTGTAACCTCCTCCAGCCCCTACACCCCTCCCTTTCTCTGTAACCTCCTCCCGCCCCCTACAACCCTCCCTATCACTTTAACCTCCTCCAGCCCCCTACACCCCTCCCTATCTCTGTAACCTCCTCCAGCCCCCTACAACCCTCCCTATCTCTGTAACCTCCTCCAGCCCCCTACACCCCTCCCTATCTCTGTAACCTCCTCTAGCCCCCACACCCCTCCCTATCTCTGTAACCTCCTCTAGCCCCCACACCCCTCCCTATCTCTGTAACCTCCTCCAGCCCCTACGCCCCTCCCTATCTCTGTAACCTCCTCCAGCCCCCTACACCCCTCCCTATCTCTGTAACCTCCTCCAGCCCCCTACACCCCTCCCTATCTCTGTAACCTCCTCCAGCCCCCTACACCCCTCCCTATCTCTGTAACCTCTCCCAGCCCCCTACACCCCTCCCTATCTCTGTAACCTCCTCCAGCCCCTACACCCCTCCCTATCTCTGTAACCTCCTCCAGCCCCCTACAACCCTCCCTATCTCTGTAACCTCCCCCAGCCCCCTACACCCCTCCCTATCTCTGTAACCTCCTCCAGCCCCTTCACCCCTCCCTATCTCTGCAACCTCCTCCAGCCCCTACACCCCTCCCTATCTCTGTAACCTCCTCCATCCCCTACAACCCTCCCTATCTCTGTAACCTCCTCCAGCCCCTACACCCCTCCTTATCTCTGTAATCACCTTCAGCCCCTAAACCCCTCCCTATCTCTGTAACCACCTCCATCCCCTACAACCCTCCCTATCTCTGTAACCTCCCCCAGCCCCTACACCCCTCCCTATCTCTGTAACCACCTCCAGCCCTGAAAACCCTCCCTATCTCTGTAACCTCCTCCAGCCCCTACAACCCTCCCTATCTCTGTAACCACCTCCAGCCCCTACACCCCTCCCTATCTCTGTAACCTCCTCCAACCCCTACACCCCTCCCAATCTCTGTAACCTCCTCCAGCCCCCTACACCCCTCCCTATCTCTGTAACCTCCTCCAGCCCCCTACACCCCTCCCAATCTCTGTAACCTCCTCCAGCCCCCTTCACCCCTCCCTATCTCTGTAACCTCCTCCAGCCCCTACAACCCTCACTATCTCTGTAACCTCCCCCAGCCCCCTACACCCCTCCTTATCTCTGTAACCTCCTCCAGCCCCTACACCCCTCCCTATCTCTGTAACCTCCTCCCGTCCCCTACAACCCTCCCTATCTCTGTAACCTCCTCCAGCCCCCTACACCCCTCCCTATCTCTGTAACCTCCTCCAGCCCCCTACAACCCTCCCTATCTCTGTAACCTCCTCCAGCCCCCTACACCCCTCCCTATCTCTGTAACCTCCTCTAGCCCCCACACCCCTCCCTATCTCTGTAACCTCCTTTAGCCCCCACACCCCTCCCTATCTCTGTAACCTCCTCCAGCCCCTACGCCCCTCCCTATCTCTGTAACCTCCTCCAGCCCCCTACACCCCTCCCTATCTCTGTAACCTCCTCCAGCCCCCTACACCCCTCCCTATCTCTGTAACCTCCTCCAGGCCCCTACAACCCTCCCTATCTCTGTAACCTCCTCCAGCCCCTATACCCCTCCCTATCTCTGTAACCTCCTCCAGCCCCTACACCCCTCCCTATCTCTATAACCTCCTCCAGCCCCTACAACACTCCCTATCTCTGTAACCTCCTCCAGTCCCTCTACCCCTCCCTATCTCTGTAACCTCCTCCAGCCCCCTACAACCCTCCCTATCTCTGTAACCTCCTCCAGCCCCTACAACCCTCCCTATCTCTGTAACCTCCTCCAGCCCCTATACCCCTCCCTATCTCTGTAACCTCCTCCAGCCCCTACACCCCTCCCTATCTCTGTAACCTCCTCCAGCCCCTACAACCCTCCCTATCTCTGTAACCTCCTCCAGTCCCTACACCCCTCCCTATCTCTGTAACCTACTCCAGCCCCTACACCCCTCCCTATCTCTGTAACCTCCTCTAGCCCCCACACCCCTCCCTATCTCTGTAACCTCCTCCAGCCCCTACGCCCCTCCCTATCTCTGTAACCTCCTCCAGCCCCCTACACCCCTCCCTATCTCTGTAACCTCCTCCAGCCCCCTACACCCCTCCCTATCTCTGTAACCTCCTCCAGGACCCTACAACCCTCCCTATCTCTGTAACCTCCTCCAGCCCCCACACCCCTCCCTATCTCTGTAACCTCCTCTAGCCCCCACACCCCTCCCTATCTCTGTAACCTCCTCCAGCCCCTACGCCCCTCCCTATCTCTGTAACCTCCTCCAGCCCCCTACACCCCTCCCTATCTCTGTAACCTCCTCCAGCCCCCTACACCCCTCCCTATCTCTGTAACCTCCTCCAGGCCCCTACAACCCTCCCTATCTCTGTAACCTCCTCCAGCCCCTATACCCCTCCCTATCTCTGTAACCTCCTCCAGCCCCTACACCCCTCCCTATCTCTGTAACCTCCTCCAGCCCCTACAACCCTCCCTATCTCTGTAACCTCCTCCAGTCCCTACACCCCTCCCTATCTCTGTAACCTCCTCCAGCCCCCTACACCCCTCCCTATCTCTGTAACCTCCTCTAGCCCCTACAACCCTCCCTATCTCTGTAACCTCCTCCAGCCCCCTACACCCCTCCCTATCTCTGTAACCTCCTCCAGCCCCCTACACCCCTCCCTATCTCTGTAACCTCCTCTAGCCCCCACACCCCTCCCTATCTCTGTAACCTCCTCTAGCCCCCACACCCCTCCCTATCTCTGTAACCTCCTCCAGCCCCTACGCCCCTCCCTATCTCTGTAACCTCCTCCAGCCCCCTACACCCCTCCCTATCTCTGTAACCTCCTCCAGCCCCCTACACCCCTCCCTATCTCTGTAACCTCCTCCAGCCCCCTACAACCCTCCCTATCTCTGCAACCTCCTCCAGCCCCTACAACCCTCCCTATCTCTGTAACCTCCTCCAGCCCCTACGCCCCTCCCTATCTCTGTAACCTCCTCCAGCCCCCTACACCCCTCCCTATCTCTGTAACCTCCTCCAGCCCCCTACACCCCTCCCTATTTCTGTAACCTCCTCCAGGCCCCTACAACCCTCCCTATCTCTGTAACCTCCTCCAGCCCCTACAACCCTCCCTATCTCTGTAACCTCCTCCAGCCCCCTACAACCCTCCCTATCTCTGTAACCTCCTCCAGCCCCTACACCCCTCCCTATCTCTGTAACCTCCTCCAGCCCCCTACACCCCTCCCTATCTCTGTAACCTCCTCCAGCCCCCTACAACCCTCCCTATCTCTGTAAACTCCCCCAGCCCCCTACACCCTTCCCTATCTCTGTAACCTCCTCCAGCCCCCTACACCCCTTCCTATCTCTGCAACCTCCTCCAGCCCCCTACAACCCTCCCTATCTCTGTAACCTCCTCCAGCCCCTACACCACTCCCTATCTCTGCAACCTCCTCCAGCCGCTACACCCCTCCCTATCTATGTAACCACCTCCATCCCCTACAACCCTCCCTATCTCTGTAACCTCCTCCAGCCCCTACACCCCTCCCTATCTCTGTAACCACCTTCAGCCCCTACACCCCTCCCTATCTCTGTAACCACCTCCATCCCCTACAACCCTCCCTATCTCTGTAACCTCCTCCAGCCCCCTACACCCCTCCGTATCTCTGTAACCTCCTCCAGCACCCTACACCCCTCCGTATCTCTGTAACCTCCTCCAGCCCCCTACACCCCTCCCAATCTCTGTAACCTCCTCCAGCCCCCTACACCCCTCCCTATCTCTGTAACCACCTCCAGCCCCTACAACCCTCACTATCTCTGTAACCTCCCCAGCCCCCTACACCCCTCCTTATCTCTGTAACCTCCTCCAGCCCCTACACCCCTCCCTTTCTCTGTAACCTCCTCCCGCCCCCTACAACCCTCCCTATCTCTGTAACCTCCTCCAGCCCCCTACACCCCTCCCTATCTCTGTAACCTCCTCCAGCCCCCTAGAACCCTCCCCATCTCTGTAACCTCCTCCAGCCCCCTACACCCCTCCCTATCTCTGTAACCTCCTCTAGCCCCCACACCCCTCCCTATCTCTGTAACCTCCTCTAGCCCCCACACCCCTCCCTATCTCTGTAACCTCCTCCAGCCCCTACGCCCCTCCCTATCTCTGTAACCTCCTCCAGCCCCCTACACCCCTCGCTATCTCTGTAACCTCCTCCAGCCCCCTACACCCCTCCCTATCTCTGTAACCTCCTCCAGCCCCCTACACCCCTCCCTATCTCTGTAACCTCCCCCAGCCCCCTACACCCCTCCCTATCTCTGTAACCTCCTCCAGCCCCTACACCCCTCCCTATCTCTGTAACCTCCTCCAGCCCCCTACAACCCTCCCTATCTCTGTAACCTCCCCCAGCCCCCTACACCCCTCCCTATCTCTGTAACCTCCCCCAGCCCCCTACACCCCTCCCTATCTCTGTAACCTCCTCCAGCCCCTTCACCCCTCCCTATCTCTGCAACCTCCTCCAGCCCCTACACCCCTCCCTATCTATGTAACCACCTCCATCCCCTACAACCCTCCCTATCTCTGTAACCTCCTCCAGCCCCTACACCTCTCCCTATCTCTGTAACCACCTTCAGCCCCGACAACCCTCCCTATCTCTGTAACCTCCTCCAGCCCCTACAACCCTCCCTATCTCTGTAACCAGCTCCAGCCCCTACACCCCTCCCTATCTCTGTAACCACCTCCATCCCTACACCCCTCCCAATCTCTGTAACCTCCTCCAACCCCTACACCCCTCCCTATCTCTGTAACCTCCTCCATCCCCTACACCCCTCCCTATCTCGGTAACCTCCTCCAGCCCCCTACGCCCCTCCCTATCTCTGTAACCTCCTCCAGCCCCCTGCACACCTCCCTATCTCTGTAACCTCCTCCAGCCCCTACACCCCTCCCTATCTCTGTACCCTCCTGCAGCCCTTACACCCCTCCCTATCTCTGTAACCTCCTCCATCCCCTACACCCCTCCCTATCTCTGTAACCACCTCCAGCCCTGAAAACCCTCCCTATCTCTGTAACCTCCTCCAGCCCCTACAACCCTCCCTATCTCTGTAACCACCTCCAGCCCCTACACCCCTCCCTATCTCTGTAACCTCCTCCAACCCCTACGCCCCTCCCAATCTCTGTAACCTCCTCCAGCCCCCTACACCCCTCCCTATCTCTGTAACCTCCTCCAGCCCCCTACACCCCTCCCAATCTATGTAACCTCCTCCAGCCCCCTACACCACTCCCTATCTCTGTAACCTCCTCCAGCCCCTACAACCCTCACTATCTCTGTAACCTCCCCCAGCCCCCTACACCCCTCCTTATCTCTGTAACCTCCTCCAGCCCCTACACCCCTCCCTATCTCTGTAACCTCCTCCAGCCCCCTACAACCCTCCCTATCTCTGTAACCTCCTCCAGCCCCCTACACCCCTCCCTATCTCTGTAACCTCCTCTAGCCCCCACACCCCTCCCTATCTCTGTAACCTCCTCTAGCCCTCACACCCCTCCCTATCTCTGTAACCTCCTCCAGCCCCTTCACCCCTCCCTATCTCTGTAACCTCCTCCAGGCCCTACACCCCTCCCTATCTCTGTAACCACCTCCAGCCCCCTACAACCCTCCCTATCTCTGTAACCTCCTCCAGCCCCTACACCCCTCCCTATCTCTGTAACCTCCCCCAGCCCCCTACACCCCTCCCTATCTCTGTAACCTCCCCCAGCCCCTACAACCCTCCCTATCTCTGTAACCTCCTCCAGCCCCGACAACCCTCCCTATCTCTGTAACCTCCTCCAGCCCCTACACCCCTCCCTAACTCTGTAACCTCCTCCAGCCCATACACCTCTCCCTAACTCTGTAACCTCCTCCAGCCCTTACACCCCTCCCTATCTCTGTAACCTCCCCCAGCCCCCTACACCCCTCCCTATCTCTGTAACCTCCCCCAGCCCCCTACACCCCTCCCTATCTCTGTAACCTCCCCCAGCCCCCTACACCCCTCCCTATCTCTGTAACCTCCCCCAGCCCCCTACACCCCTCCCTATCTCTGTAACCTCCCCCAGCCCCCTACACCCCTCCCTATCTCTGTAACCTCCCACAGCCCCCTACAACCCTCCCTATCTCTGTAACCTCCCCCAGCCCCCTACACCCCTCCCTATCTCTGTAACCTCCTCCAGCCCCCTACACCCCTCCCTATCTCTGTAACCTCCTCCAGGCCCCTACAACCCTCCCTATCTCTGTAACCTGCTCCAGCCCCTACAACCCTCCCTATCTCTGTAACCTCCTCCAGCCCCCTACAACCCTCCCTATCTCTGTAACCTCCTCCAGCCCCTACACCCCTCCCTATCTCTGTAACCTCCTCCAGCTCATACACCCCTCCCTATCTCTGTAACCACCTTCAGCCCCGACAACCCTCCCTATCTCTGTAACCTCCTCCAGCCCCTACAACCCTCCCTATCTCTGTAACCAGCTCCAGCCCCTACACCCCTCCCTATCTCTGTAACCACCTCCATCCCTACACCCCTCCCAATCTCTGTAACCTCCTCCAACCCCTACACCCCTCCCTATCTCTGTAACCTCCTCCATCTCCTACACCCCTCCCTATCTCGGTAACCTCCTCCAGCCCCCTACGCCCCTCCCTATCTCTGTAACCTCCTCCAGCCCCCTGCACACCTCCCTATCTCTGTAACCTCCTCCAGCCCCTACACCCCTCCCTATCTCTGTACCCTCCTGCAGCCCTTACACCCCTCCCTATCTCTGTAACCTCCTCCATCCCCTACACCCCTCCCTATCTCTGTAACCACCTCCAGCCCTGAAAACCCTCCCTATCTCTGTAACCACCTCGAGCCCCTACACCCCTCCCTATCTCTGTAACCTCCTCCAACCCCTACGCCCCTCCCAATCTCTGTAACCTCCTCCAGCCCCCTACACCCCTCCCTATCTCTGTAACCTCCTCCAGCCCCCTACACCCCTCCCAATCTCTGTAACCTCCTCCAGCCCCCTACACCCCTCCCTATCTCTGTAACCTCCTCCAGCCCCTACAACCCTCACTATCTCTGTAACCTCCCCCAGCCCCCTACACCCCTCCTTATCTCTGTAACCTCCTCCAGCCCCTACACCCCTCCCTATCTCTGTTACCTCCTCCCGTCCCCTACAACCCTCCCTATCTCTGTAACCTCCTCCAGCCCCCTACACCCCTCCCTATCTCTGTAACCTCCTCCAGCCCCCTACAACCCTCCCTATCTCTGTAACCTCCTCCTGCCCCCTACACCCCTCCCTATCTCTGTAACCTCCTCTAGCCCCCACACCCCTCCCTATCTCTGTAACCTCCTCTAGCCCTCACACCCCTCCCTATCTCTGTAACCTCCTCCAGCCCCTTCACCCCTCCCTATCTCTGTAACCTCCTCCAGCCCCTACACCCCTCCCTATCTCTGTAACCACCTCCAGCCCCCTACAACCCTCCCTATCTCTGTAACCTCCTCCAGCCCCTACACCCCTCCCTATCTCTGTAACCTCCCCCAGCCCCCTACACCCCTCCCTATCTCTGTAACCTCCCCCAGCCCCTACAACCCTCCCTATCTCTGTAACCTCCTCCAGCCCCGACAACCCTCCCTATCTCTGTAACCTCCTCCAGCCCCTACAACCCTCCCTATCTCTGTAACCTCCTCCAGCCCCTACAACCCTCCCTATCTCTGTAACCTCCTCCAGCCCCTGCACCCCTCCCTATCTCTGTAACCACCTCCAGCCCCCTACAGCCCTCCCTATCTCTGTAACCTCCTCCAGCCCCTACACCTCTCCCTAACTCTGTAACCTCCTCCAGCCACCTCCACCCCTCCCTATCTCTGTAACCTCCTCTAGCCCCCACACCCCTCCCTATCTCTGTAACCTCCTCTAGCCCCCACACCCCTCCCTATCTCTGTAACCTCCTCCAGCCCCTACGCCCCTCCCTATCTCTGTAACCTCCTCCAGCCCCCTACACCCCTCGCTATCTCTGTAACCTCCTCCAGCCCCCTACACCCCTCCCTATCTCTGTAACCTCCTCCAGCCCCCTACACCCCTCCCTATCTCTGTAACCTCCCCCAGCCCCCTACACCCCTCCCTATCTCTGTAACCTCCTCCAGCCCCTACACCCCTCCCTATCTCTGTAACCTCCTCCAGCCCCCTACAACCCTCCCTATCTCTGTAACCTCCCCCAGCCCCCTACACCCCTCCCTATCTCTGTAACCTCCCCCAGCCCCCTACACCCCTCCCTATCTCTGTAACCTCCTCCAGCCCCTTCACCCCTCCCTATCTCTGCAACCTCCTCCAGCCCCTACACCCCTCCCTATCTATGTAACCACCTCCATCCCCTACAACCCTCCCTATCTCTGTAACCTCCTCCAGCCCCTACACCTCTCCCTATCTCTGTAACCACCTTCAGCCCCGACAACCCTCCCTATCTCTGTAACCTCCTCCAGCCCCTACAACCCTCCCTATCTCTGTAACCAGCTCCAGCCCCTACACCCCTCCCTATCTCTGTAACCACCTCCATCCCTACACCCCTCCCAATCTCTGTAACCTCCTCCAACCCCTACACCCCTCCCTATCTCTGTAACCTCCTCCATCCCCTACACCCCTCCCTATCTCGGTAACCTCCTCCAGCCCCCTACGCCCCTCCCTATCTCTGTAACCTCCTCCAGCCCCCTGCACACCTCCCTATCTCTGTAACCTCCTCCAGCCCCTACACCCCTCCCTATCTCTGTACCCTCCTGCAGCCCTTACACCCCTCCCTATCTCTGTAACCTCCTCCATCCCCTACACCCCTCCCTATCTCTGTAACCACCTCCAGCCCTGAAAACCCTCCCTATCTCTGTAACCTCCTCCAGCCCCTACAACCCTCCCTATCTCTGTAACCACCTCCAGCCCCTACACCCCTCCCTATCTCTGTAACCTCCTCCAACCCCTACGCCCCTCCCAATCTCTGTAACCTCCTCCAGCCCCCTACACCCCTCCCTATCTCTGTAACCTCCTCCAGCCCCCTACACCCCTCCCAATCTATGTAACCTCCTCCAGCCCCCTACACCACTCCCTATCTCTGTAACCTCCTCCAGCCCCTACAACCCTCACTATCTCTGTAACCTCCCCCAGCCCCCTACACCCCTCCTTATCTCTGTAACCTCCTCCAGCCCCTACACCCCTCCCTATCTCTGTAACCTCCTCCAGCCCCCTACAACCCTCCCTATCTCTGTAACCTCCTCCAGCCCCCTACACCCCTCCCTATCTCTGTAACCTCCTCTAGCCCCCACACCCCTCCCTATCTCTGTAACCTCCTCTAGCCCTCACACCCCTCCCTATCTCTGTAACCTCCTCCAGCCCCTTCACCCCTCCCTATCTCTGTAACCTCCTCCAGGCCCTACACCCCTCCCTATCTCTGTAACCACCTCCAGCCCCCTACAACCCTCCCTATCTCTGTAACCTCCTCCAGCCCCTACACCCCTCCCTATCTCTGTAACCTCCCCCAGCCCCCTACACCCCTCCCTATCTCTGTAACCTCCCCCAGCCCCTACAACCCTCCCTATCTCTGTAACCTCCTCCAGCCCCGACAACCCTCCCTATCTCTGTAACCTCCTCCAGCCCCTACACCCCTCCCTAACTCTGTAACCTCCTCCAGCCCATACACCTCTCCCTAACTCTGTAACCTCCTCCAGCCCTTACACCCCTCCCTATCTCTGTAACCTCCCCCAGCCCCCTACACCCCTCCCTATCTCTGTAACCTCCCCCAGCCCCCTACACCCCTCCCTATCTCTGTAACCTCCCCCAGCCCCCTACACCCCTCCCTATCTCTGTAACCTCCCCCAGCCCCCTACACCCCTCCCTATCTCTGTAACCTCCCCCAGCCCCCTACACCCCTCCCTATCTCTGTAACCTCCCACAGCCCCCTACAACCCTCCCTATCTCTGTAACCTCCCCCAGCCCCCTACACCCCTCCCTATCTCTGTAACCTCCTCCAGCCCCCTACACCCCTCCCTATCTCTGTAACCTCCTCCAGGCCCCTACAACCCTCCCTATCTCTGTAACCTGCTCCAGCCCCTACAACCCTCCCTATCTCTGTAACCTCCTCCAGCCCCCTACAACCCTCCCTATCTCTGTAACCTCCTCCAGCCCCTACACCCCTCCCTATCTCTGTAACCTCCTCCAGCCCATACACCCCTCCCTATCTCTGTAACCACCTTCAGCCCCGACAACCCTCCCTATCTCTGTAACCTCCTCCAGCCCCTACAACCCTCCCTATCTCTGTAACCAGCTCCAGCCCCTACACCCCTCCCTATCTCTGTAACCACCTCCATCCCTACACCCCTCCCAATCTCTGTAACCTCCTCCAACCCCTACACCCCTCCCTATCTCTGTAACCTCCTCCATCTCCTACACCCCTCCCTATCTCGGTAACCTCCTCCAGCCCCCTACGCCCCTCCCTATCTCTGTAACCTCCTCCAGCCCCCTGCACACCTCCCTATCTCTGTAACCTCCTCCAGCCCCTACACCCCTCCCTATCTCTGTACCCTCCTGCAGCCCTTACACCCCTCCCTATCTCTGTAACCTCCTCCATCCCCTACACCCCTCCCTATCTCTGTAACCACCTCCAGCCCTGAAAACCCTCCCTATCTCTGTAACCACCTCGAGCCCCTACACCCCTCCCTATCTCTGTAACCTCCTCCAACCCCTACGCCCCTCCCAATCTCTGTAACCTCCTCCAGCCCCCTACACCCCTCCCTATCTCTGTAACCTCCTCCAGCCCCCTACACCCCTCCCAATCTCTGTAACCTCCTCCAGCCCCCTACACCCCTCCCTATCTCTGTAACCTCCTCCAGCCCCTACAACCCTCACTATCTCTGTAACCTCCCCCAGCCCCCTACACCCCTCCTTATCTCTGTAACCTCCTCCAGCCCCTACACCCCTCCCTATCTCTGTTACCTCCTCCCGTCCCCTACAACCCTCCCTATCTCTGTAACCTCCTCCAGCCCCCTACACCCCTCCCTATCTCTGTAACCTCCTCCAGCCCCCTACAACCCTCCCTATCTCTGTAACCTCCTCCTGCCCCCTACACCCCTCCCTATCTCTGTAACCTCCTCTAGCCCCCACACCCCTCCCTATCTCTGTAACCTCCTCTAGCCCTCACACCCCTCCCTATCTCTGTAACCTCCTCCAGCCCCTTCACCCCTCCCTATCTCTGTAACCTCCTCCAGCCCCTACACCCCTCCCTATCTCTGTAACCACCTCCAGCCCCCTACAACCCTCCCTATCTCTGTAACCTCCTCCAGCCCCTACACCCCTCCCTATCTCTGTAACCTCCCCCAGCCCCCTACACCCCTCCCTATCTCTGTAACCTCCCCCAGCCCCTACAACCCTCCCTATCTCTGTAACCTCCTCCAGCCCCGACAACCCTCCCTATCTCTGTAACCTCCTCCAGCCCCTACAACCCTCCCTATCTCTGTAACCTCCTCCAGCCCCTACAACCCTCCCTATCTCTGTAACCTCCTCCAGCCCCTGCACCCCTCCCTATCTCTGTAACCACCTCCAGCCCCCTACAGCCCTCCCTATCTCTGTAACCTCCTCCAGCCCCTACACCTCTCCCTAACTCTGTAACCTCCTCCAGCCACCTCCACCCCTCCCTATCTCTGTAACCACCACCAGCCCCCTACAACCCTCCCTATCTCTGTAACCTCCTCCAGCCCCTACACCCCTCCCTAACTCTGTAACCTCCTCCAGCCCATACACCTCTCCCTAACTCTGTAACCTCCTCCAGCCCTTACACCCCTCCCTATCTCTGTAACCTCCTCCAGCCCCTACACCTCTCCCTAACTCTGTAACCTCCTCCAGCCCCCTACACCCCTCCCTATCTCTGTAACCACCTCCAGCCCCCTACAACCCTCCCTATCTCTGTAACCTCCTCCAGCCCCTACACCCCTCCCTAACTCTGTAACCTCCTCCAGCCCATACACCTCTCCCTAACTCTGTAACCTCCTCCAGCCCTTACACCCCTCCCTATCTCTGTAACCTCCCCCAGCCCCCTACACCCCTCCCTATCTCTGTAACCTCCCCCAGCCCCCTACACCCCTCCCTATCTCTGTAACCTCCCCCAGCCCCCTACACCCCTCCCTATCTCTGTAACCTCCCCCAGCCCCCTACACCCCTCCCTATCTCTGTAACCTCCCCCAGCCCCCTACACCCCTCCCTATCTCTGTAACCTCCCACAGCCCCCTACAACCCTCCCTATCTCTGTAACCTCCCCCAGCCCCCTACACCCCTCCCTATCTCTGTAACCTCCTCCAGCCCCCTACACCCCTCCCTATCTCTGTAACCTCCTCCAGGCCCCTACAACCCTCCCTATCTCTGTAACCTCCTCCAGCCCCTACAACCCTCCCTATCTCTGTAACCTCCTCCAGCCCCCTACAACCCTCCCTATCTCTGTAACCTCCTCCAGCCCCTACACCCCTCCCTATCTCTGTAACCTCCTCCAGCCCCTACACCCCTCCCTATCTCTGTAACCACCTTCAGCCCCGACAACCCTCCCTATCTCTGTAACCTCCTCCAGCCCCTACAACCCTCCCTATCTCTGTAACCAGCTCCAGCCCCTACACCCCTCCCTATCTCTGTAACCACCTCCATCCCTACACCCCTCCCAATCTCTGTAACCTCCTCCAACCCCTACACCCCTCCCTATCTCTGTAACCTCCTCCATCCCCTACACCCCTCCCTATCTCGGTAACCTCCTCCAGCCCCCTACGCCCCTCCCTATCTCTGTAACCTCCTCCAGCCCCCTGCACACCTCCCTATCTCTGTAACCTCCTCCAGCCCCTACACCCCTCCCTATCTCTGTACCCTCCTGCAGCCCTTACACCCCTCCCTATCTCTGTAACCTCCTCCATCCCCTACACCCCTCCCTATCTCTGTAACCACCTCCAGCCCTGAAAACCCTCCCTATCTCTGTAACCACCTCCAGCCCCTACACCCCTCCCTATCTCTGTAACCTCCTCCAACCCCTACGCCCCTCCCAATCTCTGTAACCTCCTCCAGCCCCCTACACCCCTCCCTATCTCTGTAACCTCCTCCAGCCCCCTACACCCCTCCCAATCTCTGTAACCTCCTCCAGCCCCCTCCACCCCTCCCTATCTCTGTAACCTCCTCCAGCCCCTACAACCCTCACTATCTCTGTAACCTCCCCCAGCCCCCTACACCCCTCCTTATCTCTGTAACCTCCTCCAGCCCCTACACCCCTCCCTATCTCTGTAACCTCCTCCCGTCCCCTACAAACCTCCCTATCTCTGTAACCTCCTCCAGCCCCCTACACCCCTCCCTATCTCTGTAACCTCCTCCAGCCCCCTACAACCCTCCCTATCTCTGTAACCTCCTCCTGCCCCCTACACCCCTCCCTATCTCTGTAACCTCCTCTAGCCCCCACACCCCTCCCTATCTCTGTAACCTCCTCTAGCCCTCACACCCCTCCCTATCTCAGTAACCTCCTCCAGCCCCTTCACCCCTCCCTATCTCTGTAACCTCCTCCAGCCCCTACACCGCTCCCTATCTCTGTAACCACCTCCAGCCCCCTACAACCCTCCCTATCTCTGTAACCTCCTCCAGCCCCTACACCCCTCCCTATCTCTGTAACCTCCCCCAGCCCCCTACACCCCTCCCTATCTCTGTAACCTCCCCCAGCCCCTACAACCCTCCCTATCTCTGTAACCTCCTCCAGCCCCGACAACCCTCCCTATCTCTGTAACCTCCTCCAGCCCCTACAACCCTCCCTATCTCTGTAACCTCCTCCAGCCCCTACAACCCTCCCTATCTCTGTAACCTCCTCCAGCCCCTGCACCCCTCCCTATCTCTGTAACCACCTCCAGCCCCCTACAACCCTCCCTATCTCTGTAACCTCCTCCAGCCCCTACACCTCTCCCTAACTCTGTAACCTCCTCCAGCCCCCTACACCCCTCCCTATCTCTGTAACCACCACCAGCCCCCTACAACCCTCCCTATCTCTGTAACCTCCTCCAGCCCCTACACCCCTCCCTAACTCTGTAACCTCCTCCAGCCCATACACCTCTCCCTAACTCTGTAACCTCCTCCAGCCCTTACACCCCTCCCTATCTCTGTAACCTCCCCCAGCCCCCTACACCCCTCCCTATCTCTGTAACCTCCCCCAGTCCCCTACACCCCTCCCTATCTCTGTAACCTCCCCCAGCCCCCTACACCCCTCCCTATCTCTGTAACCTCCCCCAGCCCCCTACACCCCTCCCTATCTCTGTAACCTCCCCCAGCCCCCTACACCCCTCCCTATCTCTGTAACCTCCCACAGCCCCCTACAACCCTCCCTATCTCTGTAACCTCCCCCAGCGCCCTACACCCCTCCCTATCTCTGTAACCTCCTCCAGCCCCCTACACCCCTCCCTATCTCTGTAACCTCCTCCAGGCCCCTACAACCCTCCCTATCTCTGTAACCTCCTCCAGCCCCTACAACCCTCCCTATCTCTGTAACCTTCTCCAGCCCCCTACAACCCTCCCTATCTCTGTAACCTCCTCCAGCCCCTACACCCCTCCCTATCTCTGTAACCTCCTCCAGCCCCTACACCCCTCCCTATCTCTGTAACCTCCTCCAGCCCCCTACACCCCTCCCTATCTCTGAAACCTCCTCCAGCCCCCTACAACCCTCCCTATCTCTGTAAACTCCCCCAGCCCCCTACACCCTTCCCTATCTCTGTAACCTCCTCCAGCCCCCTACACCCCTCCCTATCTCTGCAACCTCCTCCAGCCCCCTACAACCCTCCCTATCTTTGTAACCTCCTCCAGCCCCTACACCCCTCCCTATCTCTGCAACCTCCTCCAGCCGCTACACCCCTCCCTATCTATGTAACCACCTCCATCCCCTACAACCCTCCCTATCTCTGTAACCTCCTCCAGCCCCTACACCCCTCCCTATCTCTGTAACCACCTTCAGCCCCTACACCCCTCCCTATCTCTGTAACCACCTCCATCCCCTATAACACTCCCTATCTCTGTAAGCTCCCCCAGCCCCTACACCCGTCCCTATCTCTGTAACCACCTCCAGCCCTGAAAACCCTCCCTATCTCTGTAACCTCCTCCAGCCCCTACAACCCTCCCTATCTCTGTAACCTCCTCCAGCCCCTACAACCCTCCCTATCTCTGTAACCTCCTCCAGCCCCTACAACCCTCCCTATCTCTGTAACCTCCTCCAGCCCCTACACCCCTCCCTATCTCTGTAACCTCCACCAGCCCCCTACACCCCTCCCTATCTCTGTAACCTCCTCCAGCCCCTACACCCCTCCCTATCTCTGTAACCTCCTCCAGCCCCTACACCCCTCCCTATCTCTGTAACCTCCTCCAGCCCCTACACCCCTCCCTATCTCTGTAACCTCCTCCAGCCCCCTACACCCCTCCCGATCTCTGTAACCTCCTCCAGCCCCCTACACCCCTCCCGATCTCTGTAACCTCCTCCAGCCCCCTACACCCCTCCCTATCTCTGTAACCTCCTCCAGCCCCTACAACCCTCCCTATCTCTGTAACCTCCTCCAGCCCCTACACCCCTCCCTATCTCTGTAACCTCCTCCAGCCCCCTACACCCCTCCCTATCTCTGTAACCTCCTCCAGCCCCTACCCCCCTCCCTATCTCTGTAACCTCCTCCAGCCCCTACACCCCTCCCTATCTCTGTAACCTCCTCCAGCCCCCTACACCCCTCCCGATCTCTGTAACCTCCTCCAGCCCCCTACACCCCTCCCGATCTCTGTAACCTCCTCCAGCCCCCTACACCCCTCCCTATTTCTGTAACCTCCTCCAGCCCCTACAACCCTCCCTATCTCTGTAACCTCCTCCAGCCCCTACACCCTCCCTATCTCTGTAACCTCCTCCAGCCCCTACACCCCTCCCTATCTCTGTAACCTCCTCCAGCCGCCTACACCCCTCCCTATCTCTGTAACCTCCTCCAGCCCCCTACACCCCTCCCTATCTCTGTAACCTCCTCCAGCCCCTACACCCCTCCCTATCTCTGTAACCTCCTCCAGCCCCTACACCCCTCCCTATCTCTGTAACCTCCTCCAGCCCCTACAGCCGTCCCTATCTCTGTAACCTCCTCCAGCCCCCTACACCCCTCCCTATCTCTGTAACCTCCTCCAGCCCCTACAGCCGTCCCTATCTCTGTAACCTCCTCCAGCCCCCTACACCCCTCCCTATCTCTGTAACCTCCCCCAGCCCCTACACCCCTCCCTATCTCTGTAACTTCCTCCAGCCCCCTACACCCCTCCCTATCTCTGTAACCTCCTCCAGCCCCCTACACCCCTCCCTATCTCTGTAACCTCCTCCAGCCCCTACAGCCGTCCCTATCTCTGTAACCTCCTCCAGCCCCCTACACCCCTCCCTATCTCTGTAACCTCCTCCAGCTCCCTACAACCCTCCCTATCTCTGTAACCTCCTCCAGCCCCTACACCCCTCCCAATCTCTGTAACCTCCTCCAGCCCCCTACACCCCTCCCTATCTCTGTAACCTCCTCCAGCCCCCTACACCCCTCCCTATCTCTGTAACCTCCTCCAGCCCCTACACCCCTCCCGATCTCTGTAACCTCCTCCAGCCCCCTACACCCCTCCCGATCTCTCTAACCTCCTCCAGCCCCCTACACCCCTCCCTATCTCTGTAACCTCCTCCAGCCCCTACAACCCTCCCTATCTCTGTAACCTCCTCCAGCCCCTACACCCCTCCCTATCTCTGTAACCTCCTACAGCCCCAACACCCCTCCCTATCTGTAACCTCCTCCAGCCCCACACCCCTCCCTATCTCTGTAACCTCCTCCAGCCCCTACAACCCTCCCTATCTCTGTAACCTCCTCCAGCCCCTACAACCCTCCCTATCTCTGTAACCTCCTCCAGCCCCTCCAACCCTCCCTATCTCTGTAACCTCGTCCAGCCCCTACACCCCTCCCTATCTCTGTAACCTCCTCCAGCCCCCTACACCCCTCCCTATCTCTATAACATCCTCCAGCCCCTACACCCCTCCCTGTCTCTGTAACCTCCTCCAGCCCCTACACCCCTCCCTATCTCTGTAACCTCCTCCAGCCCCCTACACCCCTCCCTATCTCTGTAACCTACTCCAGCCCCTACAGCCGTCCCTATCTCTGTAACCTCCTCCAGCCCCCTACACCCCTCCCAATCTCTGTAACCTCCTCCAGCCCCCTACACCCCTCCCTATCTCTGTAACCTCCTCCAGCCCCTACAACCCTCACTATCTCTGTAACCTCCCCCAGCCCCCTACACCCCTCCTTATCTCTGTAACCTCCTCCAGCCCCTACACCCCTCCCTATCTCTGTTACCTCCTCCCGTCCCCTACAACCCTCCCTATCTCTGTAACCTCCTCCAGCCCCCTACACCCCTCCCTATCTCTGTAACCTCCTCCAGCCCCCTACAACCCTCCCTATCTCTGTAACCTCCTCCTGCCCCCTACACCCCTCCCTATCTCTGTAACCTCCTCTAGCCCCCACACCCCTCCCTATCTCTGTAACCTCCTCTAGCCCTCACACCCCTCCCTATCTCTGTAACCTCCTCCAGCCCCTTCACCCCTCCCTATCTCTGTAACCTCCTCCAGCCCCTACACCCCTCCCTATCTCTGTAACCACCTCCAGCCCCCTACAACCCTCCCTATCTCTGTAACCTCCTCCAGCCCCTACACCCCTCCCTATCTCTGTAACCTCCCCCAGCCCCCTACACCCCTCCCTATCTCTGTAACCTCCCCCAGCCCCTACAACCCTCCCTATCTCTGTAACCTCCTCCAGCCCCGACAACCCTCCCTATCTCTGTAACCTCCTCCAGCCCCTACAACCCTCCCTATCTCTGTAACCTCCTCCAGCCCCTACAACCCTCCCTATCTCTGTAACCTCCTCCAGCCCCTGCACCCCTCCCTATCTCTGTAACCACCTCCAGCCCCCTACAGCCCTCCCTATCTCTGTAACCTCCTCCAGCCCCTACACCTCTCCCTAACTCTGTAACCTCCTCCAGCCACCTCCACCCCTCCCTATCTCTGTAACCACCACCAGCCCCCTACAACCCTCCCTATCTCTGTAACCTCCTCCAGCCCCTACACCCCTCCCTAACTCTGTAACCTCCTCCAGCCCATACACCTCTCCCTAACTCTGTAACCTCCTCCAGCCCTTACACCCCTCCCTATCTCTGTAACCTCCTCCAGCCCCTACACCTCTCCCTAACTCTGTAACCTCCTCCAGCCCCCTACACCCCTCCCTATCTCTGTAACCACCTCCAGCCCCCTACAACCCTCCCTATCTCTGTAACCTCCTCCAGCCCCTACACCCCTCCCTAACTCTGTAACCTCCTCCAGCCCATACACCTCTCCCTAACTCTGTAACCTCCTCCAGCCCTTACACCCCTCCCTATCTCTGTAACCTCCCCCAGCCCCCTACACCCCTCCCTATCTCTGTAACCTCCCCCAGCCCCCTACACCCCTCCCTATCTCTGTAACCTCCCCCAGCCCCCTACACCCCTCCCTATCTCTGTAACCTCCCCCAGCCCCCTACACCCCTCCCTATCTCTGTAACCTCCCCCAGCCCCCTACACCCCTCCCTATCTCTGTAACCTCCCACAGCCCCCTACAACCCTCCCTATCTCTGTAACCTCCCCCAGCCCCCTACACCCCTCCCTATCTCTGTAACCTCCTCCAGCCCCCTACACCCCTCCCTATCTCTGTAACCTCCTCCAGGCCCCTACAACCCTCCCTATCTCTGTAACCTCCTCCAGCCCCTACAACCCTCCCTATCTCTGTAACCTCCTCCAGCCCCCTACAACCCTCCCTATCTCTGTAACCTCCTCCAGCCCCTACACCCCTCCCTATCTCTGTAACCTCCTCCAGCCCCTACACCCCTCCCTATCTCTGTAACCACCTTCAGCCCCGACAACCCTCCCTATCTCTGTAACCTCCTCCAGCCCCTACAACCCTCCCTATCTCTGTAACCAGCTCCAGCCCCTACACCCCTCCCTATCTCTGTAACCACCTCCATCCCTACACCCCTCCCAATCTCTGTAACCTCCTCCAACCCCTACACCCCTCCCTATCTCTGTAACCTCCTCCATCCCCTACACCCCTCCCTATCTCGGTAACCTCCTCCAGCCCCCTACGCCCCTCCCTATCTCTGTAACCTCCTCCAGCCCCCTGCACACCTCCCTATCTCTGTAACCTCCTCCAGCCCCTACACCCCTCCCTATCTCTGTACCCTCCTGCAGCCCTTACACCCCTCCCTATCTCTGTAACCTCCTCCATCCCCTACACCCCTCCCTATCTCTGTAACCACCTCCAGCCCTGAAAACCCTCCCTATCTCTGTAACCACCTCCAGCCCCTACACCCCTCCCTATCTCTGTAACCTCCTCCAACCCCTACGCCCCTCCCAATCTCTGTAACCTCCTCCAGCCCCCTACACCCCTCCCTATCTCTGTAACCTCCTCCAGCCCCCTACACCCCTCCCAATCTCTGTAACCTCCTCCAGCCCCCTACACCCCTCCCTATCTCTGTAACCTCCTCCAGCCCCTACAACCCTCACTATCTCTGTAACCTCCCCCAGCCCCCTACACCCCTCCTTATCTCTGTAACCTCCTCCAGCCCCTACACCCCTCCCTATCTCTGTAACCTCCTCCCGTCCCCTACAAACCTCCCTATCTCTGTAACCTCCTCCAGCCCCCTACACCCCTCCCTATCTCTGTAACCTCCTCCAGCCCCCTACAACCCTCCCTATCTCTGTAACCTCCTCCTGCCCCCTACACCCCTCCCTATCTCTGTAACCTCCTCTAGCCCCCACACCCCTCCCTATCTCTGTAACCTCCTCTAGCCCTCACACCCCTCCCTACCTCAGTAACCTCCTCCAGCCCCTTCACCCCTCCCTATCTCTGTAACCTCCTCCAGCCCCTACACCGCTCCCTATCTCTGTAACCACCTCCAGCCCCCTACAACCCTCCCTATCTCTGTAACCTCCTCCAGCCCCTACACCCCTCCCTATCTCTGTAACCTCCCCCAGCCCCCTACACCCCTCCCTATCTCTGTAACCTCCCCCAGCCCCTACAACCCTCCCTATCTCTGTAACCTCCTCCAGCCCCGACAACCCTCCCTATCTCTGTAACCTCCTCCAGCCCCTACAACCCTCCCTATCTCTGTAACCTCCTCCAGCCCCTACAACCCTCCCTATCTCTGTAACCTCCTCCAGCCCCTGCACCCCTCCCTATCTCTGTAACCACCTCCAGCCCCCTACAACCCTCCCTATCTCTGTAACCTCCTCCAGCCCCTACACCTCTCCCTAACTCTGTAACCTCCTCCAGCCCCCTACACCCCTCCCTATCTCTGTAACCACCACCAGCCCCCTACAACCCTCCCTATCTCTGTAACCTCCTCCAGCCCCTACACCCCTCCCTAACTCTGTAACCTCCTCCAGCCCATACACCTCTCCCTAACTCTGTAACCTCCTCCAGCCCTTACACCCCTCCCTATCTCTGTAACCTCCCCCAGCCCCCTACACCCCTCCCTATCTCTGTAACCTCCCCCAGTCCCCTACACCCCTCCCTATCTCTGTAACCTCCCCCAGCCCCCTACACCCCTCCCTATCTCTGTAACCTCCCCCAGCCCCCTACACCCCTCCCTATCTCTGTAACCTCCCCCAGCCCCCTACACCCCTCCCTATCTCTGTAACCTCCCACAGCCCCCTACAACCCTCCCTATCTCTGTAACCTCCCCCAGCCCCCTACACCCCTCCCTATCTCTGTAACCTCCTCCAGCCCCCTACACCCCTCCCTATCTCTGTAACCTCCTCCAGGCCCCTACAACCCTCCCTATCTCTGTAACCTCCTCCAGCCCCTACAACCCTCCCTATCTCTGTAACCTTCTCCAGCCCCCTACAACCCTCCCTATCTCTGTAACCTCCTCCAGCCCCTACACCCCTCCCTATCTCTGTAACCTCCTCCAGCCCCTACACCCCTCCCTATCTCTGTAACCTCCTCCAGCCCCCTACACCCCTCCCTATCTCTGAAACCTCCTCCAGCCCCCTACAACCCTCCCTATCTCTGTAAACTCCCCCAGCCCCCTACACCCTTCCCTATCTCTGTAACCTCCTCCAGCCCCCTACACCCCTCCCTATCTCTGCAACCTCCTCCAGCCCCCTACAACCCTCCCTATCTTTGTAACCTCCTCCAGCCCCTACACCCCTCCCTATCTCTGCAACCTCCTCCAGCCGCTACACCCCTCCCTATCTATGTAACCACCTCCATCCCCTACAACCCTCCCTATCTCTGTAACCTCCTCCAGCCCCTACACCCCTCCCTATCTCTGTAACCACCTTCAGCCCCTACACCCCTCCCTATCTCTGTAACCACCTCCATCCCCTATAACACTCCCTATCTCTGTAAGCTCCCCCAGCCCCTACACCCGTCCCTATCTCTGTAACCACCTCCAGCCCTGAAAACCCTCCCTATCTCTGTAACCTCCTCCAGCCCCTACAACCCTCCCTATCTCTGTAACCTCCTCCAGCCCCTACAACCCTCCCTATCTCTGTAACCTCCTCCAGCCCCTACAACCCTCCCTATCTCTGTAACCTCCTCCAGCCCCTACACCCCTCCCTATCTCTGTAACCTCCACCAGCCCCCTACACCCCTCCCTATCTCTGTAACCTCCTCCAGCCCCTGCACCCCTCCCTATCTCTGTAACCTCCTCCAGCCCCTACACCCCTCCCTATCTCTGTAACCTCCTCCAGCCCCTACACCCCTCCCTATCTCTGTAACCTCCTCCAGCCCCCTACACCCCTCCCGATCTCTGTAACCTCCTCCAGCCCCCTACACCCCTCCCGATCTCTGTAACCTCCTCCAGCCCCCTACACCCCTCCCTATCTCTGTAACCTCCTCCAGCCCCTACAACCCTCCCTATCTCTGTAACCTCCTCCAGCCCCTACACCCCTCCCTATCTCTGTAACCTCCTCCAGCCCCCTACACCCCTCCCTATCTCTGTAACCTCCTCCAGCCCCTACCCCCCTCCCTATCTCTGTAACCTCCTCCAGCCCCTACACCCCTCCCTATCTCTGTAACCTCCTCCAGCCCCCTACACCCCTCCCGATCTCTGTAACCTCCTCCAGCCCCCTACACCCCTCCCGATCTCTGTAACCTCCTCCAGCCCCCTACACCCCTCCCTATTTCTGTAACCTCCTCCAGCCCCTACAACCCTCCCTATCTCTGTAACCTCCTCCAGCCCCTACACCCTCCCTATCTCTGTAACCTCCTCCAGCCCCTACACCCCTCCCTATCTCTGTAACTTCCTCCAGCCGCCTACACCCCTCCCTATCTCTGTAACCTCCTCCAGCCCCCTACACCCCTCCCTATCTCTGTAACCTCCTCCAGCCCCTACACCCCTCCCTATCTCTGTAACCTCCTCCAGCCCCTACACCCCTCCCTATCTCTGTAACCTCCTCCAGCCCCTACAGCCGTCCCTATCTCTGTAACCTCCTCCAGCCCCCTACACCCCTCCCTATCTCTGTAACCTCCTCCAGCCCCTACAGCCGTCCCTATCTCTGTAACCTCCTCCAGCCCCCTACACCCCTCCCTATCTCTGTAACCTCCCCCAGCCCCTACACCCCTCCCTATCTCTGTAACTTCCTCCAGCCCCCTACACCCCTCCCTATCTCTGTAACCTCCTCCAGCCCCCTACACCCCTCCCTATCTCTGTAACCTCCTCCAGCCCCTACAGCCGTCCCTATCTCTGTAACCTCCTCCAGCCCCCTACACCCCTCCCTATCTCTGTAACCTCCTCCAGCTCCCTACAACCCTCCCTATCTCTGTAACCTCCTCCAGCCCCTACACCCCTCCCAATCTCTGTAACCTCCTCCAGCCCCCTACACCCCTCCCTATCTCTGTAACCTCCTCCAGCCCCCTACACCCCTCCCTATCTCTGTAACCTCCTCCAGCCCCTACACCCCTCCCGATCTCTGTAACCTCCTCCAGCCCCCTACACCCCTCCCGATCTCTCTAACCTCCTCCAGCCCCCTACACCCCTCCCTATCTCTGTAACCTCCTCCAGCCCCTACAACCCTCCCTATCTCTGTAACCTCCTCCAGCCCCGACACCCCTCCCTATCTCTGTAACCTCCTCCAGCCCCAACACCCCTCCCTATCTGTAACCTCCTCCAGCCCCACACCCCTCCCTATCTCTGTAACCTCCTCCAGCCCCTACAACCCTCCCTATCTCTGTAACCTCCTCCAGCCCCTACAACCCTCCCTATCTCTGTAACCTCCTCCAGCCCCTCCAACCCTCCCTATCTCTGTAACCTCGTCCAGCCCCTACACCCCTCCCTATCTCTGTAACCTCCTCCAGCCCCCTACACCCCTCCCTATCTCTGTAACATCCTCCAGCCCCTACACCCCTCCCTGTCTCTGTAACCTCCTCCAGCCCCTACACCCCTCCCTATCTCTGTAACCTCCTCCAGCCCCCTACACCCCTCCCTATCTCTGTAACCTACTCCAGCCCCTACAGCCGTCCCTATCTCTGTAACCTCCTCCAGCCCCCTACACCCCTCCCTATCTCTGTAACCTCCTCCAGCCCCTACAGCCGTCCCTATCTCTGTAACCTCCTCCAGCCCCTACACCCCTCCCTGTCTCTGTAACCTCCTCCAGCCCCTACACCCCTCCCTATCTCTGTAACCTCCTCCAGCCCCCTACACCCCTCCCGATCTCTGTAACCTCCTCCAGCCCCCTACACCCCTCCCGATCTCTGTAACCTCCTCCAGCCCCCTACACCCCTCCCTATCTCTGTAACCTCCTCCAGCCCCTACAACCCTCCCTTATCTCTGTAACCTCCTCCAGCCCCTACACCCTCCCTATCTCTGTAACCTCCTCCAGCCCCCTACACCCCTCCCTCTCTCTGTAACCTCCTCCAGTCCCTACACCCCTCCCAATCTCTGTAACCTCCTCCAGCCCCTACACCCTCCCTATCTCTGTAACCTCCTCCAGCCCCCTACACCCCTCCCTCTCTCTGTAACCTCCTCCAGTCCCTACACCCCTCCCTGTCTCTGTAACCTCCTCCAGCCCCTACACCCCTCCCTATCTCTGTAACCTCCTCCAGCCCCCTACACCCCTCCCGATCTCTGTAACCTCCTCCAGCCCCCTACACCCCTCCCGATCTCTGTAACCTCCTCCAGCCCCCTACACCCCTCCCTATCTCTGTAACCTCCTCCAGCCCCTACAACCCTCCCTATCTCTGTAACCTCCTCCAGCCCCTACACCCTCCCTATCTCTGTAACCTCCTCCAGCCCCCTACACCCCTCCCTCTCTCTGTAACCTCCTCCAGTCCCTACACCCCTCCCAATCTCTGTAACCTCCTCCAGCCCCCTACACCCCTCCCTATCTCTGTAACCTCCTCCAGCCCCTACACCCCTCCCTATCTCTGTAACCTCCTCCAGCCCCTACATCCCTCCCTATCTCTGTAACCTCCTCCAGCCCCTACACCCCTCCCTATCTCTGTAACCTCCTCCAGCCCCTACACCCCTCCCTATCTCTGTAACCTCCTCCAGCCCCCTACACCCCTCCCGATTTCTGTAACCTCCTCCAGCCCCCTACACCCCTCCCGATCTCTGTAACCTCCTCCAGCCCCCTACACCCCTCCCTATCTCTGTAACCTCCTCCAGCCCCTACAACCCTCCCTATCTCTGTAACCTCCTCCAGCCCCTACACCCCTCCCTACCTCTGTAACCTCCTCCAGCCCCAACACCCCTCCCTATCTGTAACCTCCTCCAGCCCCTACACCCCTCCCTATCTCTGTAACCTCCTCCAGCCCCTACAACCCTCCCTATCTCTGTAAACTCCTCCAGCCCCTACAACCCTGCCTATCTCTGTAACCTCCTCCAGCCCCTACAACCCTCCCTATCTCTGTAACCTCCTCCAGCCCCTACACCCCTCCCTATCTCTGTAACCTCCTCCAGCCCCCTACACCCCTCCCTATCTCTGTAACCTCCTCCAGCCCCTACACCCCTCCCTATCTCTGTAACCTCCTCCAGCCCCTACACCCCTCCCTATCTCTGTAACCTCCTCCAGCCCCCTACACCCCTCCCGATCTCTGTAACCTCCTCCAGCCCCCTACACCCCTCCCGATCTCTGTAACCTCCTCCAGCCCCCTACACCCCTCCCTATTTCTGTAACCTCCTCCAGCCCCTACAACCCTCCCTATCTCTGTAACCTCCTCCAGCCCCTACACCCTCCCTATCTCTGTAACCTCCTCCAGCCCCTACACCCCTCCCTATCTCTGTAACCTCCTCCAGCCGCCTACACCCCTCCCTATCTCTGTAACCTCCTCCAGCCCCCTACACCCCTCCCTATCTCTGTAACCTCCTCCAGCCCCTACACCCCTCCCTATCTCTGTAACCTCCTCCAGCCCCTACACCCCTCCCTATCTCTGTAACCTCCTCCAGCCCCTACAGCCGTCCCTATCTCTGTAACCTCCTCCAGCCCCCTACACCCCTCCCTATCTCTGTAACCTCCTCCAGCCCCTACAGCCGTCCCTATCTCTGTAACCTCCTCCAGCCCCCTACACCCCTCCCTATCTCTGTAACCTCCCCCAGCCCCTACACCCCTCCCTATCTCTGTAACTTCCTCCAGCCCCCTACACCCCTCCCTATCTCTGTAACCTCCTCCAGCCCCCTACACCCCTCCCTATCGCTGTAACCTCCTCCAGCCCCTACAGCCGTCCCTATCTCTGTAACCTCCTCCAGCCCCCTACACCCCTCCCTATCTCTGTAATCTCCTCCAGCTCCCTACAACCCTCCCTATCTCTGTAACCTCCTCCAGCCCCTACACCCCTCCCAATCTCTGTAACCTCCTCCAGCCCCCTACACCCCTCCCTATCTCTGTAACCTCCTCCAGCCCCCTACACCCCTCCCTATCTCTGTAACCTCCTCCAGCCCCTACACCCCTCCCGATCTCTGTAACCTCCTCCAGCCCCCTACACCCCTCCCGATCTCTGTAACCTCCTCCAGCCCCCTACACCCCTCCCTATCTCTGTAACCTCCTCCAGCCCCTACAACCCTCCCTATCTCTGTAACCTCCTCCAGCCCCTACACCCCTCCCTATCTCTGTAACCTCATCCAGCCCCAACACCCCTCCCTATCTGTAACCTCCTCCAGCCCCACACCCCTCCCTATCTCTGTAACCTCCTCCAGCCCCTACAACCCTCCCTATCTCTGTAACCTCCTCCAGCCCCTACAACCCTCCCTATCTCTGTAACCTCCTCCAGCCCCTACAACCCTCCCTATCTCTGTAACCTCCTCCAGCCCCTACACCCCTCCCTATCTCTGTAACCTCCTCCAGCCCCCTACACCCCTCCCTATCTCTGTAACCTCCTCCAGCCCCTACACCCCTCCCTGTCTCTGTAACCTCCTCCAGCCCCTACACCCCTCCCTATCTCTGTAACCTCCTCCAGCCCCCTACACCCCTCCCTATCTCTGTAACCTACTCCAGCCCCTACAGCCGTCCCTATCTCTGTAACCTCCTCCAGCCCCCTACACCCCTCCCTATCTCTGTAACCTCCTCCAGTCCCTACACCCCTCCCTGTCTCTGTAACCTCCTCCAGCCCCTACACCCCTCCCTATCTCTGTAACCTCCTCCAGCCCCCTACACCCCTCCCGATCTCTGTAACCTCCTCCAGCCCCTACACCCCTCCCGATCTCTGTAACCTCCTCCAGCCCCCTACACCCCTCCCTATCTCTGTAACCTCCTCCAGCCCCTACAACCCTCCCTATCTCTGTAACCTCCTCCAGCCCCTACACCCTCCCTATCTCTGTAACCTCCTCCAGCCCCCTACACCCCTCCCTCTCTCTGTAACCTCCTCCAGTCCCTACACCCCTCCCAATCTCTGTAACCTCCTCCAGCCCCCTACACCCCTCCCTATCTCTGTAACCTCCTCCAGCCCCTACACCCCTCCCTATCTCTGTAACCTCCTCCAGCCCCTACAGCCGTCCCTATCTCTGTAACTTCCTCCAGCCCCCTACACCCCTCCCTATCTCTGTAACCTCCTCCAGCCCCCTACACCCCTCCCTATCTCTGTAACCTACTCCAGCCCCTACAGCCGTCCCTATCTCTGTAACCTCCTCCAGCCCCCTACACCCCTCCCTATCTCTGTAACCTCCTCCAGCCCCTACACCCCTCCCTATCTCTGTAACCTCCTCCAGCCCCTACACCACTCCCTATCTCTGTAACCTCCTCCAGCCCCCTACACCCCTCCCGATATCTGTAACCTCCTCCAGCCCCCTACACCCCTCCCGATCTCTGTAACCTCCTCCAGCCCCCTACACCCCTCCCTATCTCTGTAACCTCCTCCAGCCCCTACAACCCTCCCTATCTCTGTAATCTCCTCCAGCCCCCTACACCCCTCCCTATCTCTGTAACCTCCTCCAGCTCCCTACAACCCTCCCTATCTCTGTAACCTCCTCCAGCCCCTACACCCCTCCCAACCTCTGTAACCTCCTCCAGCCCCCTACACCCCTCCCTATCTCTGTAACCTCCTCCAGCCCCCTACACCCCTCCCTATCTCTGTAACCTCCTCCAGCCCCTACACCCCTCCCGATCTCTAACCTCCTCCAGCCCCCTACACCCCTCCCGATCTCTGTAACCTCCTCCAGCCCCCTACACCCCTCCCTATCTCTGTAACCTCCTCCAGCCCCTACAACCCTCCCTATCTCTGTAACCTCCTCCAGCCCCTACACCCCTCCCTATCTCTGTAACCTCCTCCAGCCCCAACACCCCTCCCTATCTGTAACCTACTCCAGCCCCACACCCCTCCCTATCTCTGTAACCTCCTCCAGCCCCTACAACCCTCCCTATCTCTGTAACCTCCTCCAGCCCCTACAACCCTCCCTATCTCTGTAACCTCCTCCAGCCCCTACAACCCTCCCTATCTCTGTAACCTCCTCCAGCCCCTACACCCCTCCCTATCTCTGTAACCTCCTCCAGCCCCCTACACCCCTCCCTATCTCTGTAACCTCCTCCAGCCCCTACACCCCTCCCTATCTCTGTAACCTCCTCCAGCCCCTACACCCCTCCCTATCTCTGTAACCTCCTCCAGCCCCCCACACCCCTCCCGATCTCTGTAACCTCCTCCAGCCCCCTACACCCCTCCCGATCGCTGTAACCTCCTCCAGCCCCCTACACCCCTCCCTATCTCTGTAACCTCCTCCAGCCCCTACAACCCTCCCTATCTCTGTAACCTCCTCCAGCCCCTACACCCTCCCTATCTCTGTAACCTCCTCCAGCCCCTACACCCCTCCCTATCTCTGTAACCTCCTCCAGCCCCCTACACCCCTCCCTATCCCTGTAACCTCCTCCAGCCCCCTACACCCTTCCCTATCTCTGTAACCTCCTCCAGCCCCTACACCCCTCCCTATCTCTGTAACCTCCTCCATGCCCTACACCCCTCCCTATCTCTGTAACCTCCTCCAGCCCCTACAGCCGTCCCTATCTCTGTAACCTCCTCCAGCCCCCTACACCCCTCCCTATCTCTGTAACCTCCCCCAGCCCCTACACCCCTCCCTATCTCTGTACCTTCCTCCAGCCCCCTACACCCCTCCCTATCTCTGTAACCTCCTCCAGCCCCCTACACCCCTCCCTATCTCTGTAACCTCCTCCAGCCCCTACAGCCGTCCCTATCTCTGTAACCTCCTCCAGCCCCCTACACCCCTCCCTATCTCTGCAACCTCCCCCAGCCCCTACACCCCTCCCTATCTCTGTAACCTCCTCCAGCTCCCTACAACCCTCCCTATCTCTGTTACCTCCTCCAGCCCCTACACCCCTCCCTATCTCTGTAACCTCCTCCAGCCCCCTACACCCCTCCCTCTCTCTGTAACCTCCTCCAGTCCCTACACCCCTCCCAATCTCTGTAACCTCCTCCAGCCCCCTACACCCCTCCCTATCTCTGTAACCTCCTCCAGCCCCTACAGCCGTCCCTATCTCTGTAACCTCCTCCAGCCCCCTACACCCGTCCCTATCTCTGTAACCTCCCCCAGCCCCTACACCCCTCCCTATCTCTGTAACCTCCTCCAGCTCCCTACAACCCTCCCTATCTCTGTAACCTCCTCCAGCCCCTACACCCCTCCCTATCTCTGTAACCTCCTCCAGCCCCCTACACCCCTCCCTCTCTCTGTAACCTCCTCCAGTCCCTACACCCCTCCCAATCTCTGTAACCTCCTCCAGCCCCCTACACCCCTCCCTATCTCTGTAACCTCCTCCAGCCCCTACACCCCTCCCTATCTCTGTAACCTCCTCAAGCCCCTACAGCCGTCCCTATCTCTGTAACTTCCTCCAGCCCCCTACACCCCTCCCTATCTCTGTAACCTCCTCCAGCCCCTACAGCCGTCCCTATCTCTGTAACCTCCTCCAGCCCCCTACACCCCTCCCTATCTCTGTAACCTCCCCCAGCCCCTACACCCCTCCCTATCTCTGTACCTTCCTCCAGCCCCCTACACCCCTCCCTATCTCTGTAACCTCCTCCAGCCCCCTACACCCCTCCCTATCTCTGTAACCTCCTCCAGCCCCTACAGCCGTCCCTATCTCTGTAACCTCCTCCAGCCCCCTACACCCCTCCCTATCTCTGCAACCTCCCCCAGCCCCTACACCCCTCCCTATCTCTGTAACCTCCTCCAGCTCCCTACAACCCTCCCTATCTCTGTAACCTCCTCCAGCCCCTACACCCCTCCCTATCTCTGTAACCTCCTCCAGCCCCCTACACCCCTCCCTCTCTCTGTAACCTCCTCCAGTCCCTACACCCCTCCCAATCTCTGTAACCTCCTCCAGCCCCCTACACCCCTCCCTATCTCTGTAACCTCCTCCAGCCCCTACAGCCGTCCCTATCTCTGTAACCTCCTCCAGCCCCCTACACCCGTCCCTATCTCTGTAACCTCCCCCAGCCCCTACACCCCTCCCTATCTCTGTAACCTCCTCCAGCTCCCTACAACCCTCCCTATCTCTGTAACCTCCTCCAGCCCCTACACCCCTCCCTATCTCTGTAACCTCCTCCAGCCCCCTACACCCCTCCCTCTCTCTGTAACCTCCTCCAGTCCCTACACCCCTCCCAATCTCTGTAACCTCCTCCAGCCCCCTACACCCCTCCCTATCTCTGTAACCTCCTCCAGCCCCTACACCCCTCCCTATCTCTGTAACCTCCTCCAGCCCCTACAGCCGTCCCTATCTCTGTAACTTCCTCCAGCCCCCTACACCCCTCCCTATCTCTGTAACCTCCTCCAGCCCCTACAGCCGTCCCTATCTCTGTAACCTCCTCCAGCCCCCTACACCCCTCCCTATCTCTGTAACCTCCCCCAGCCCCTACACCCCTCCCTATCTCTGTAACCTCCTCCAGCTCCCTACAACCCTCCCTATCTCTGTAACCTCCTCCAGCCCCCTACACCCCTCCCTCTCTCTGTAACCTCCTCCAGTCCCTACACCCCTCGCAATCTCTGTAACCTCCTCCAGCCCCCTACACCCCTCCCAATCTCTGTAACCTCCTCCAGCCCCCTACACCCCTCCCTATCTCTGTAACCTCCTCCAGCCCCTACAGCCGTCCCTATCTCTGTAACCTCCTCCAGCCCCCTACACCCCTCCCTATCTCTGTAACCTCCCCCAGCCCCTACACCCCTCCCTATCTCTGTAACCTCCTCCAGCTCCCTACAACCCTCCCTATCTCTGTAACCTCCTCCAGCCCCAACACCCCTCCCTATCTGTAACCTCCTCCAGCCCCACACCCCTCCCTATCTCTGTAACCTCCTCCAGCCCCTACAACCCTCCCTATCTCTGGAACCTCCTCCAGCCCCTACAACCCTCCCTATCTCTGTAACCTCCTCCAGCCCCTACAACCCTCCCTATCTCTGTAACCTCCTCCAGCCCCTACACCCCTCCCTATCTCTGTAACCTCCTCCAGCCCCCTACACCCCCCCTATCTCTGTAACCTCCTCCAGCCCCTACACCCCTCCCTATCTCTGTAACCTCCTCCAGCCCCTACACCCCTCCCTATCTCTGTAACCTCCTCCAGCCCCCTACACCCCTCCCGATCTCTGTAACCTCCTCCAGCCCCCTACACCCCTCCCGATCTCTGTAACCTCCTCCAGCCCCCTACACCCCTCCCTATCTCTGTAACCTCCTCCAGCCCCTACAACCCTCCCTATCTCTGTAACCTCCTCCAGCCCCTACACCCTCCCTATCTCTGTAACCTCCTCCAGCCCCTACACCCCTCCCTATCTCTGTAACCTCCTCCAGCCCCCTACACCCCTCCCTATCTCTGTAACCTCCTCCAGCCCCCTACACCCCTCCCTATCTCTGTAACCTCCTCCAGCCCCTACACCCCTCCCTATCTCTGTAACCTCCTCCAGCCCCTACACCCCTCCCTATCTCTGTAACCTCCTCCAGCCCCTACAGCCGTCCCTATCTCTATAACCTCCTCCAGCCCCCTACACCCCTCCCTATCTCTGTAACCTCCCCCAGCCCCTACACCCCTCCCTATCTCTGTAACTTCCTCCAGCCCCCTACACCCCTCCCTATCTCTGTAACCTCCTCCAGCCCCCTACACCGCTCCCTATTTCTGTAACCTCCTCCAGCCCCTACAGCCGTCCCTATCTCTGTAACCTCCTCCAGCCCCCTACACCCCTCCCTATCTCTGCAACCTCCCCCAGCCCCTACACCCCTCCCTATCTCTGTAACCTCCTCCAGCTCCCTACAACCCTCCCTATCTCTGTAACCTCCTCCAGCCCCTACACCCCTCCCTATCTCTGTAACCTCCTCCAGCCCCCTACACCCCTCCCTCTCTCTGTAACCTCCTCCAGTCCCTACACCCCTCCCAATCTCTGTAACCTCCTCCAGCCCCCTACACCCCTCCCTATCTCTGTAACCTCCTCCAGCCCCTACAGCGTTCCCTATCTCTGTAACCTCCTCCAGCCCCCTACACCCGTCCCTATCTCTGTAACCTCCCCCAGCCCCTACACCCCTCCCTATCTCTGTAACCTCCTCCAGCTCCCTACAACCCTCCCTATCTCTGTAACCTCCTCCAGCCCCTACACCCCTCCCTATCTCTGTAACCTCCTCCAGCCCCCTACACCCCTCCCTCTCTCTGTAACCTCCTCCAGTCCCTACACCCCTCCCAATCTCTGTAACCTCCTCCAGCCCCCTACACCCCTCCCTATCTCTGTAACCTCCTCCAGCCCCTACACCCCTCCCTATCTCTGTAACCTCCTCCAGCCCCTACAGCCGTCCCTATGTCTGTAACTTCCTCCAGCCCCCTACACCCCTCCCTATCTCTGTAACCTCCTCCAGCCCCTACACCCCTCCCTATCTCTGTAACCTCCTCCAGCTCCCTACAACCCTCCCTATTTCTGTAACCTCCTCCAGCCCCTACACCCCTCCCTATCTCTGTAACCTCCTCCAGCCCCCTGCACCCCTCCCTCTCTCTGTAACCTCCTCCAGTCCCTACACCCCTCCCAATCTCTGTAACCTCCTCCAGCCCCCTACACCCCTCCCTATCTCTGTAACCTCCTCCAGCCCCTACAGCCGTCCCTATCTCTGTAACCTCCTCCAGCCCCCTACACCCCTCCCTATCTCTGTAACCTCCCCCAGCCCCTACACTCCTCCCTATCTCTGTAACCTCCTCCAGCTCCCTACAACCCTCCCTATCTCTGTAACCTCCTCCAGCCCCTACACCCCTCCCTATCTCTGTAACCTCCTCCAGCCCCCTACACCCCTCCCTCTCTCTGTAACCTCCTCCAGCCCCCTACACCCCTCCCAATCTCTGTAACCTCCTCCAGCCCCCTACACCCCTCCCTATCTCTGTAACCTCCTCCAGCCCCTACAGCCGTCCCTATCTCTGTAACCTCCTCCAGCCCCCTACACCCCTCCCTATCTCTGTAACCTCCCCCAGCCCCTACACCCCTCCCTATCTCTGTAACCTCCTCCAGCCCCTACACCCCTCCCTATCTCTGTAACCTCCTCCAGCCCCCTACACCCCTCCCTCTCTCTGTAACCTCCTCCAGTCCCTACACCCCTCCCAATCTCTGTAACCTCCTCCAGCCCCCTACACCCCTCCCTATCTCTGTAACCTCCTCCAGCCCCCTACACCCCTCCCTATCTCTGTAACCTCCTCCAGCCCCTACAAACCGAGCTGGAGACAGGTCACCTGCCAGTTCTTTATCATAGAATTTACAGTGCAGAAGGAGGCCATTCGGCCCATCGAGTCTGCACCGGCTCTTGGAAAGAGCACCCCACCCAAGCCCACACCTTCACCCTGTCCCCATAACCCAGTAACCCCACCCAACACTAAGGGCAATTTGGACACTAAGGGCAATTTATCACGGCCAATCCACCTAACCTGCACATCTTTGGACTGTGGGAGGAAACCGGGGCACCCGGAGGAAACCCACGCACACATGGGGAGGACGTGCAGACTCCGCACAGACAGTGACCCAAGCCGGAATCGAACCTGGGACCCTGGAGCTGTGCAGCAATTGTGCTAACCACTATGCTACGGTGCTGCCCACTCCGGTCCTCACGTCGGTGGAGGTGAATCTCGGCAAGGATATCGCCGGAGCAGAAAGGCTGACACCGTGTCTGACGCAACCGACTGCGAGGCAAAGCGATACGAATGAAAGTTGTGGGCGGCGGTGGTTTTATGGGTTGAACGACTGCAAGATGACGTGCGAATGAACGTTTGCGCGCGCAACTGCGTGCGTGGGAGCGAGGGCGAGCGGGCGCGAGGAAATGCGGGACGTGCTCCGGGGGTGAACGTGCGCGCAAGAGAACGTGCGCCCGCGAGAGAGCGGACGCGTGTGAGGGTGCGCGTCCCGCGCCCGAGGGGGCCGGCGGGCGGTTCATGCTGTCGGGGAGGATTTACCGTTCGCCGATCCGGCGTCGGCCGCCGGCTCGCCTCGGTGAGGCAGAGCTGCCGCGAAGCTTCGGAAAACTTGGGGGTTCAAGATGACGATGCGAATCATGCGGAGTGACGAATTCGGGACCACCGATGTGACGGTATCAATCATCGCCTTGGCGACGGCGCACGGAGTTAATTTGCCAGATCCTGCGGACCACAAAATGAAAGGGGTTGGAGTCGGAATTCCAAAGAGTAACAAATGTGACTGACGATCAGGTCACCCAGTATATCCACGTGCAGTCTATCAAACAATGAAGCTCCAGCTCGAAATTGAGCACTGGGAAATATTAACTCTTTTTCTCAACAGACTTCCCCCGTTTAAAGAGGAAATATGGCACCAACCATTCCGGCGTCACGGTCCTCGATTGTCAGGAATGCTCCCCCCTTGATCTGATTCGATTTATTATTGTCACATGTACACAGTAAAAAGTATTGCTTCTTGCATGCTGTACAAACAATGCATAGGGAAGGAAGGAGAGACTGCAGAATATAATGTTACAGTCATAGCAAGGTGTAGAGAAAAGAGCAACTTAATACGAGGTAGGTCCACTCAAAAGTCTGACGGCAGTCGGGAAGAAGCTGTTCTTGAGTCGGTTGGTACATGACCTCAAACTTTGGTCTCTTTTTCCTGACGGAAGGAGGGGGAAGAGAGTATGTCCGGGGTGCGCGGGGTCCTTAATTACGCTGGCTGCCTTTCCGAGGAATTATAGACAGAGTCGATGGATGGGGGGCTGGTTTGCGTGATGGACTGGGCTACTACATTCACGACCTTTTGTAGTTTCCTGCGGTCTTGGGCAGAGCAGGCTCCAGACCAAGCTGTGATACAACCAGAAAGAATGCTTTCTATGGTGCATCGGTAGAAGTTGGTGAGGATCGTAGCTGACATGCCAAATTTCCTTCGTCTTCTGAGAAAGTAGAGTCGTTGGTGGGCTTTCTTAACTATCGTGTCGGCATGGGGGGACCAGGACAGGTTGTTGGTGATCGGGACACCTAAAAACTTGAAGCTCTCGACCCTTTCTCCTTCGTCCCCATTGATGTAGACAGGGGCATGCTCTCCACTACGCTTCCTGAAGTCGATGACGAGCTCCTTCGTTTTGTTGACATTGAGAGAGAGATTATTATCATCGCACCAGTTCACCAGATTCTCTATCTCAGTCCTGTACTCTGTCTCGTCATTGTTTGAAATCCGACCCACTACGGTGGTGTCATCAGCAAATTTGAGAAACGAGTTGGAGGGGAGTTTGGCCACACAGTCATAGGTGTATAAAGAGTATAGTAGGGGGCCGAGGACACAGCCTTGTGGGGCACCGGTGTTGAGGATGATCGTGGAGGAGGTGTTGTTGCCGATCCTTACTGATTGTGGCCTGTGGGTTAGAAAGTTCAGGATCCAGTCGCAGAGGGAGGAGGCCACAGAGTTTGGAGATGGGTTTCGTAGGAATGATGGTGTTGAAGGCTGAGCTGTAGTCGATAAATCGGAGTCTGACATAGGTGTCTTTGTTATCTAGGTGTTCCAGGGTAGAGTGCAGGGCCTTGGAGATGGCGTCTGCTGTGGACCTGTCGCAGCGGTAGGCGAACGGTAGTGGATCAAGGCAATCCGGGAGGCTGGGGTTGATTCGTGCCATGATTAACCTTTCGAAGCGCTTCATGATGATGGACGTCCGAGCCACTGGGAGATAGTCATTAAGGCACGCTGCTCGGCCTTTCTTTGGGACAGGGTTGCTAGTTCTCCCAATGATAATTTTGCCGATGTTCTGTTCGCTCGGTCAATCTCTTCGACGTTGAGATCGCCGTCTTCGGACGAGGTTCGAAATCATCGGAGCTGTCTAGCGAACCAATTCAGCCGCCCGGTGAAACACTGCCAGCATTTATCGCCCAACCCTGGTTCCCCTCGAGAAGTGGGTGGGCGAGCCGCCATCTTGAACCCCCTGCTGTCCCGTGTGGGGTACGTACACCCGCCGTGCTGTTAGGGAGGATTCTGACCCAGCCACAGCGAAGGAACGGCCGGTATATTCCCCAGTCGGGAGGGTGAGGGACTCGGAGGGGAACCTCCAGGTGGTGGGGGGGGGGGGGGGGGGTCCCCGTGTGTCTGCTGGCCCCCCCCCCCCTCGTCCTTCTAGACGGTAACGGCCGTGGGTTTGGGAGGTGCTGTCGAAGGAGCCTCGGCGTGTCTTGTAATACTCCCTCAGTACTGACCCTCTGACAGTGCGGCACTCCCTCAGTACTGACCCTCTGACAGTGCGGCACTCCCTCAGTACTGACCCTCTGACAGTGCGGCACTCCCTCAGTACTGACCCTCTGACAGTGCGGTGCTCCCTCAGTCCTGACCCTCTGACAGTGCAGCACTCCCTCTGTACTGACCCTCTGAAAGTGCGGCACTCCCTCAGTACTGAACCTCTGACAGTGCAGAGCTCCCTCAGTACTGACCCTCTGACAGTGCGGCGCTCCCTCAGTACTGACCCTGTGACAGTGCGGCACTCCCTCAGTACTGACCCTCTGACAGTGCAGCACTCCCTCAGTACTGACCCTCTGACAGTGCGGCACTCCCTCAGTACTGACCCTCTGACAGTGCGGCACTCCCTCAGTACTCACCCTCTGACAGTGCAGCACTCCCTCAGTACTGTCCCTCTGACAGTGCAGCACTCCCTCAGTACTGACCCTCTGACAGTGCGGCACTCCCTCAGTACTGACCCTCTGACAGTGCGGCGCTCCCTCAGTACTGACCCTCTGACAGTGCGGCACTCCCTCAGTACTGACCCTCTGACAGTGCAGCACTCCCTCAGTACTGACTCTCTGACAGTGCGGCACTCCCTCAGTACTGACCCTCTGACAGTGCGGCACTCCCTCAGTACTGACCCTCTGACAGTGCAACGCTCCCTCAGTACTGACCCTCTGACAGTGCATCGCTTCCTCAGTACTGACCCTCTGACAGTGCAGCACTCCCTCAGTACTGACCCTCTGACAGTGCGGCACTCCCTCAGTACTGACCCTCTGACAGTGCGGCGCTCCCCCAGTACTGACCCTCTGACAGTGCGGCACTCCCTCAGTACTGACACTCTGACAGCGCGGCGCTCCCTCAGTACTGACCCTCTGACAGAGCAGCACTCCCTCAGTACTGACCCTCTGACAGTGCGGCGCTCCCTCAGTACTGACCCTCTGACAGTGCGGCGCTCCCTCAGTACTGACCCTCTGACAGTGCATCACTTCCTCAGTACTGACCCTCTGACAGTGCGGCACTCCCTCAGTACTGACCCTCTGACAGTGCGGCGCTCCCTCAGTACTGACCCTCTGACAGTGCATCACTTCCTCAGTACTGACCCTCTGACAGTGCGGCACTCCCTCAGTACTGACCCTCTGACAGTGCGGCGCTCCCTCAGTATTAACCCTCTGACAGTGCATCACTTCCTCAGTACTGACCCTCTGACAGTGCATCACTTCCTCAGTACTGACCCTCTGACAGTGCAGCACTCCCTCAGTACTGACCCTCTGACAGTGCAGCACTCCCTCAGTACTGACCCTCTGACAGTGCGGCACTCCCTCAGTACTGACCCTCTGACAGTGCGGCACTCCCTCAGTACTCACCCTCTGACAGTGCAGCACTCCCTCAGTACTGTCCCTCTGACAGTGCAGCACTCCCTCAGTACTGACCCTCTGACAGTGCGGCACTCCCTCAGTACTGACCCTCAGACAGTGCGGCGCTCCCTCAGTACTGACCCTCTGACAGTGCGGCACTCCCTCAGTACTGACCCTCTGACAGTGCAGCACTCCCTCAGTACTGACTCTCTGACAGTGCGGCACTCCCTCAGTACTGACCCTCTGACAGTGCGGCACTCCCTCAGTACTGACCCTCTGACAGTGCAACGCTCCCTCAGTACTGACCCTCTGACAGTGCATCGCTTCCTCAGTACTGACCCTCTGACAGTGCAGCACTCCCTCAGTACTGACCCTCTGACAGTGCGGCACTCCCTCAGTACTGACCCTCTGACAGTGCGGCGCTCCCCCAGTACTGACCCTCTGACAGTGCGGCACTCCCTCAGTACTGACTCTCTGACAGCGCGGCGCTCCCTCAGTACTGACCCTCTGACAGAGCAGCACTCCCTCAGTACTGACCCTCTGACAGTGCGGCGCTCCCTCAGTACTGACCCTCTGACAGTGCGGCGCTCCCTCAGTACTGACCCTCTGACAGTGCATCACTTCCTCAGTACTGACCCTCTGACAGTGCGGCGCTCCCTCAGTACTGACCCTCTGACAGTGCGGCGCTCCCTCAGTACTGACCCTCTGACAGTGCATCACTTCCTCAGTACTGACCCTCTGACAGTGCGGCACTCCCTCAGTACTGACCCTCTGACAGTGCGGCACTCCCTCAGTACTGACTCTCTGACAGTGCGGCGCTCCCTCAGTACAGACCCTCTGACAGTGCGGCGCTCCCTCAGTACTGACCCTCTGACAGTGCGGCGCTCCCTCAGTACTGACCCTCTGACAGTGCGGCACTCCCTCAGTACTGACCCTCTGACGGTGCGGCACTCCCTCAGTACAGACCCTCTGACAGTGCGGCACTCCCTCAGTACTGACTCTCTGACAGTGCAGCGCTCCCTCAGTACTGACCCTCTGACAGTGCGGCACTCCATCAGTACTGACCCTCTGACAGTGCGGCACTTCCTCAGTACAGACCCTCTGACAGTGCGGCACTCCCTCAGTACTGACCCTCTGACAGTGCGGCACTCCCTCAGTACTGACCCTCTGACAGTGCGGCATTCCCTCAGTACAGACCCTCTGACAGTGCGGCACTCCCTCAGTACAGACCCTCTGACAGTGCGGCACTCCCTCAGTACAGACCCTCTGACAGTGCGGCACTCCCTCAGTACTGACCCTCTGACAGTGCGGCACTCCCTCAGTACAGACCCTCTGACAGTGCGGCACTCCCTCAGTACTGACCCTCTGACAGTGCGGCACTCCCTCAGTACTGACCCTCTGACAGTGCGGCACTCCCTCAGTACTGACCCTCTGACACTGCGGCACTCCCTCAGTACTGACCCTCTGACAGTGCGCCGCTCCCTCAGTACTGACCCTCTGACAGTGCGGCACTCCTTCAGTACTGACGCTGTGACAGTGCGGCACTCCCTCAGTACTGACCCTCTGACAGTGCGGCGCTCCCTCAGTACTGACCCTCTGACAGTGCGGCGCTCCCTCAGTACTGGCCCTCAGACAGTGCAGCACTCCCTCAGTCCTGACCCTCTGACAGTGCGGCGCTCCCTCAGTACTGACCCTCTGACAGTGCAGCACTCACTCAGGACTGACCCTCTGACAGTGCGACGCTCCCTCAGTACTGACCCTCTGACAGTGCAGCACTCACTCAGTACTGACCCTCTAACAGTGCGACGCTCCCTCAGGACTGACCCTCTGACAGTGCGACGCTCCCTCAGTACTGGCCCTCCGACAGTGCGGCACTCCCTCAGTACTGACCCTCTGACAGTGCGGCACTCCCAGAATACTGACCCTCTGACAGTGCGGCACTCTCACAGTGCTGACCCTCTGACAGTGCAGCGCTCCCTCAGTACTGACCCTCTGACAGTGCGGCACTCCCTCAGTACTGACCCTCTGACAGTGCAGCACTCCCTCAGTACCGACCCTCTGACAGTGCGGCACTCCCTCAGTACTGACCCTCTGACAGTGCGGCTCACCCTCAGTACAGACCCTCTGACAGTGCGGCGCTCCCTCAGTACTGACCCTCTGACAGTGCGGCGCTCCCTCAGTACTGACCCTCTGACAGTGCGGTGCTCCCTCAGTACTGACCCTCTGACAGTGCGGCACTCCCTCAGTACAGACCCTCTGACAGTGCGGCACTCCCTCAGTACTGACCCTCTGACAGTGCGGCGCTCCCTTAGTACTGACCCTCTGACAGTGCGGTGCTCCCTCAGTACTGACCCTCTGACAGTGCGGCACTCCCTTAGTACTGGCCCTCTGACAGTGCAGCACTCCCTCAGTACTGACCCTCTGACAGTGCCGCACTCCCTCAGTACTGACCCTCTGACAGTGCGGCACTCCCTTAGTACTGGCCCTCTGACAGTGCAGCACTCCCTCAGTACTGACCCTCTGACAGTGCCGCACTCCCTCAGTACTGACCCTCTGACAGTGCGGCACTCCCTTAGTACTGACCCTCTGACAGTGCAGCACTCCCTCAGTACTGAACCTCTGACAGTGCCGCACTCCCTTAGTACTGGCCCTCTGACAGCGCAGCACTCCCTCAGTACTGACACTCTGACAGTGCAGCACTCCCTCAGTACTGACCCTCTGAGAGTGCGGCACTCCCTCAGTACTGACACTCTGACAGTGCAGCACTCCCTCAGTACTGACCCTCTGACAGTGCAGCACTCCCTCAGTACTGACCCTCTGACAGTGCGGCGCTCCCTTAGTACTGACCCTCTGACAGTGCGGTGCTCCCTCAGTACAGACCCTCTGACAGTGCGGCACTCCTTTAGTACTGGCCCTCTGACAGTGCAGCACTCCCTCAGTACTGACCCTCTGACAGTGCCGCACTCCCTCAGTACTGACCCTCTGACAGTGCCGCACTCCCTCAGTACTGACACTCTGACAGTGCCGCACTCCCTCAGTACTGACCCTCTGACAGTGCCGCACTCCCTCAGTACTGACCCTCTGACAGTGCGGTACTCCCTCAGTACTGAACCTCTGACAGTGCGGCGCTCCCTCAGTACTGACCCTCTGACAGTGCGGCGCTCCCTCAGTACTGACCCTCTGACAGTGCGGCACTCCCTCAGTACTGACCCTCTGACAGTGCGGCACTCCCTCAGTACTGACCCTCAGACAGTGCAGCACTCCCTCAGTACTGACCCTCTGACAGTGCGGCGCTCCCTCAGTACTGACCCTCTGACAGTGCAGCACTCACTCAGGACTGACCCTCTGACAGTGCGACGCTCCCTCAGTACTGACCCTCTGACAGTGCGGCACTCCCTCAGTACTGACCCTCTGACAGTGCGGCACTCCCTCAGTACAGACCCTCTGACAGTGCGGCACTCCCTCAGTACTGACCCTCTGACAGTGCGGCACTCCCTCAGTACTGACCCTCTGACAGTGCGGCACTCCCTCAGTACTGACCCTCTGACACTGCGGCACTCCCTCAGTACTGACCCTCTGACAGTGCGCCGCTCCCTCAGTACTGACCCTCTGACAGTGCGGCACTCCTTCAGTACTGACGCTGTGACAGTGCGGCACTCCCTCAGTACTGACCCTCTGACAGTGCGGCGCTCCCTCAGTACTGACCCTCTGACAGTGCGGCGCTCCCTCAGTACTGACCCTCAGACAGTGCAGCACTCCCTCAGTACTGACCCTCTGACAGTGCGACGCTCCCTCAGTACTGACCCTCTGACAGTGCGGCACTCCCTCAGTACTGACCCTCTGACAGTGCGGCACTCCCTCAGTACAGACCCTCTGACAGTGCGGCACTCCCTCAGTACTGACCCTCTGACAGTGCGGCACTCCCTCAGTACTGACCCTCTGACAGTGCGGCACTCCCTCAGTACTGACCCTCTGACACTGCGGCACTCCCTCAGTACTGACCCTCTGACAGTGCGCCGCTCCCTCAGTACTGACCCTCTGACAGTGCGGCACTCCTTCAGTACTGACGCTGTGACAGTGCGGCACTCCCTCAGTACTGACCCTCTGACAGTGCGGCGCTCCCTCAGTACTGACCCTCTGACAGTGCGGCGCTCCCTCAGTACTGACCCTCAGACAGTGCAGCACTCCCTCAGTACTGACCCTCTGACAGTGCGGCGCTCCCTCAGTACTGACCCTCTGACAGTGCAGCACTCACTCAGGACTGACCCTCTGACAGTGCGACGCTCCCTCAGTACTGACCCTCTGACAGTGCAGCACTCACTCAGTACTGACCCTCTAACAGTGCGACGCTCCCTCAGTACTGACCCTCTGACAGTGCGACGCTCCCTCAGTACTGGCCCTCCGACAGTGCGGCACTCCCTCAGTACTGACCCTCTGACAGTGCGGCACTCCCAGAATACTGACCCTCTGACAGTGCGGCACTCCCACAGTGCTGACCCTCTGACAGTGCAGCGCTCCCTCAGTACTGACCCTCTGACAGTGCGGCACTCCCTCAGTACTGACCCTCTGACAGTGCAGCACTCCCTCAGTACCGACCCTCTGACAGTGCGGCACTCCCTCAGTACTGACCTTCTGACAGTGCGGCTCACCCTCAGTACAGACCCTCTGACAGTGCGGCGCTCCCTCAGTACTGACCCTCTGACAGTGCGGCGCTCCCTCAGTACTGACCCTCTGACAGTGCGGTGCTCCCTCAGTACTGACCCTCTGACAGTGCGGCACTCCCTCAGTACAGACCCTCTGACAGTGCGGCACTCCCTCAGTACTGACCCTCTGACAGTGCGGCGCTCCCTTAGTACTGACCCTCTGACAGTGCGGTGCTCCCTCAGTACTGACCCTCTGACAGTGCGGCACTCCCTTAGTACTGGCCCTCTGACAGTGCAGCACTCCCTCAGTACTGACCCTCTGACAGTGCCGCACTCCCTCAGTACTGACCCTCTGACAGTGCGGCACTCCCTTAGTACTGGCCCTCTGACAGTGCAGCACTCCCTCAGTACTGACCCTCTGACAGTGCCGCACTCCCTCAGTACTGACCCTCTGACAGTGCGGCACTCCCTCAGTACTGACCCTCTGACAGTGCAGCACTCCCTCAGTACTGACCCTCTGACAGTGCCGCACTCCCTCAGTACTGACCCTCTGACAGTGCGGCGCTCCCTTAGTACTGACCCTCTGACAGTGCGGTGCTCCCTCAGTACAGACCCTCTGACAGTGCGGCACTCCTTTAGTACTGGCCCTCTGACAGTGCAGCACTCCCTCAGTACTGACCCTCTGACAGTGCCGCACTCCCTCAGTACTGACCCTCTGACAGTGCCGCACTCCCTCAGTACTGACCCTCTGACAGTGCCGTACTCCCTCAGTACTGACCCCCTGACAGTGCGGCACTCCCTCAGTACAGACCCTCTGACAGTGCGGCACTCCTTTAGTACTGGCCCTCTGACAGTGCCGCACTCCCTCAGTACTGACCCTCTGACAGTGCCGCACTCCCTCAGTACTGACCCTCTGACAGTGCGGTACTCCCTCAGTACTGACCCTCTGACAGTGCGGCACTCCCTCAGTACTGACCCTCTAACAGTGCGGCACTCCCTCAGTACTGACCCTCAGACAGTGCAGCACTCCCTCAGTACTGACCCTCTGACAGTGCGACGCTCCCTCAGTACTGACCCTCTGACAGTGCGGCACTCCCTCAGTACTGACCCTCTGACAGTGCGGCACTCCCTCAGTACAGACCCTCTGACAGTGCGGCACTCCCTCAGTACTGACCCTCTGACAGTGCGGCACTCCCTCAGTACTGACCCTCTGACAGTGCGGCACTCCCTCAGTACTGACCCTCTGACACTGCGGCACTCCCTCAGTACTGACCCTCTGACAGTGCGCCGCTCCCTAAGTACTGACCCTCTGACAGTGCGGCACTCCTTCAGTACTGACGCTGTGACAGTGCGGCACTCCCTCAGTACTGACCCTCTGACAGTGCGGCGCTCCCTCAGTACTGACCCTCTGACAGTGCGGCGCTCCCTCAGTACTGACCCTCAGACAGTGCAGCACTCCCTCAGTACTGACCCTCTGACAGTGCGACGCTCCCTCAGTACTGACCCTCTGACAGTGCGGCACTCCCTCAGTACTGACCCTCTGACAGTGCGGCACTCCCTCAGTACAGACCCTCTGACAGTGCGGCACTCCCTCAGTACTGACCCTCTGACAGTGCGGCACTCCCTCAGTACTGACCCTCTGACAGTGCGGCACTCCCTCAGTACTGACCCTCTGACACTGCGGCACTCCCTCAGTACTGACCCTCTGACAGTGCGCCGCTCCCTCAGTACTGACCCTCTGACAGTGCGGCACTCCTTCAGTACTGACGCTGTGACAGTGCGGCACTCCCTCAGTACTGACCCTCTGACAGTGCGGCGCTCCCTCAGTACTGACCCTCTGACAGTGCGGCGCTCCCTCAGTACTGACCCTCAGACAGTGCAGCACTCCCTCAGTACTGACCCTCTGACAGTGCGGCGCTCCCTCAGTACTGACCCTCTGACAGTGCAGCACTCACTCAGGACTGACCCTCTGACAGTGCGACGCTCCCTCAGTACTGACCCTCTGACAGTGCAGCACTCACTCAGTACTGACCCTCTAACAGTGCGACGCTCCCTCAGTACTGACCCTCTGACAGTGCGACGCTCCCTCAGTACTGGCCCTCCGACAGTGCGGCACTCCCTCAGTACTGACCCTCTGACAGTGCGACGCTCCCTCAGTACTGGCCCTCTGACAGTGCGCCGCTCCCTCAGTACTGACCCTCTGACAGTGCGGCACTCCCTCAGTACTGACCCTCTAACAGTGCGACGCTCCCTCAGTACTGACCCTCTGACAGTGCGGCGCTCCCTCAGTACTGACCCTCTGACAGTGCGGCGCTCCCTCAGTACTGACCCTCAGACAGTGCAGCACTCCCTCAGTACTGACCCTCTGACAGTGCGGCGCTCCCTCAGTACTGACCCTCTGACAGTGCAGCACTCACTCAGGACTGACCCTCTGACAGTGCGACGCTCCCTCAGTACTGACCCTCTGACAGTGCAGCACTCACTCAGTACTGACCCTCTAACAGTGCGACGCTCCCTCAGTACTGACCCTCTGACAGTGCGACGCTCCCTCAGTACTGGCCCTCCGACAGTGCGGCACTCCCTCAGTACTGACCCTCTGACAGTGCGGCACTCCCAGAATACTGACCCTCTGACAGTGCGGCACTCCCACAGTGCTGACCCTCTGACAGTGCAGCGCTCCCTCAGTACTGACCCTCTGACAGTGCGGCACTCCCTCAGTACTGACCCTCTGACAGTGCAGCACTCCCTCAGTACCGACCCTCTGACAGTGCGGCACTCCCTCAGTACTGACCCTCTGACAGTGCGGCTCACCCTCAGTACAGACCCTCTGACAGTGCGGCGCTCCCTCAGTACTGACCCTCTGACAGTGCGGCGCTCCCTCAGTACTGACCCTCTGACAGTGCGGTGCTCCCTCAGTACTGACCCTCTGACAGTGCGGCACTCCCTCAGTACAGACCCTCTGACAGTGCGGCACTCCCTCAGTACTGACCCTCTGACAGTGCGGCGCTCCCTTAGTACTGACCCTCTGACAGTGCGGTGCTCCCTCAGTACTGACCCTCTGACAGTGCGGCACTCCCTTAGTACTGGCCCTCTGACAGTGCAGCACTCCCTCAGTACTGACCCTCTGACAGTGCCGCACTCCCTCAGTACTGACCCTCTGACAGTGCGGCACTCCCTTAGTACTGGCCCTCTGACAGTGCAGCACTCCCTCAGTACTGACCCTCTGACAGTGCCGCACTCCCTCAGTACTGACCCTCTGACAGTGCGGCACTCCCTTAGTACTGACCCTCTGACAGTGCAGCACTCCCTCAGTACTGACCCTCTGACAGTGCCGCACTCCCTTAGTACTGGCCCTCTGACAGCGCAGCACTCCCTCAGTACTGACACTCTGACAGTGCAGCACTCCCTCAGTACTGACCCTCTGAGAGTGCGGCACTCCCTCAGTACTGACACTCTGACAGTGCAGCACTCCCTCAGTACTGACCCTCTGACAGTGCAGCACTCCCTCAGTACTAACCCTCTGACAGTGCGGCGCTCCCTTAGTACTGACCCTCTGACAGTGCGGTGCTCCCTCAGTACAGACCCTCTGACAGTGCGGCACTCCTTTAGTACTGGCCCTCTGACAGTGCAGCACTCCCTCAGTACTGACCCTCTGACAGTGCCGCACTCCCTCAGTACTGACCCTCTGACAGTGCCGCACTCCCTCAGTACTGACCCTCTGACAGTGCCGCACTCCCTCAGTACTGACCCTCTGACAGTGCCGCACTCCCTCAGTACTGACCCTCTGACAGTGCGGTACTCCCTCAGTACTGAACCTCTGACAGTGCAGCACTCCCTCAGTACTGACCCTCTGACAGTGCGGCACTCCCTCAGTACTGATCCTCTGTCAGTGCGGCACTCCCTCAGTACTGATCCTCTGTCAGTGCGGCGCTCCCTCAGTACTGACCCTCTGACAGTGCGGCACTCCCTCAGTACCTACCCTCTGACAGTGCGGCACTCCCTCAGTACGGACCTTCCCACAGCTTAAAAACTGCTCTGGGATATTCGAGAAACACACATACCTGTGCCAATAGCTGGGAGGGCGACAGACTCGAAACGCCTTTTGTTGCACTCATGGATTACATTCTTTACTGCCCTCTGTATCACGTCGAGATCATCCATACCACACACGTGCATGATTACTTTACACTTCAACATGCCCCCTTTGGTCGTGATGATTTTACCATTCAATAGTTTCGCTGGCAGGGAGAGAGAGAAAACACTGGAGTAACATAGCTGAGAACGGGGCCATTCAGCCCTTCGAGTCTGCATTCCACCCCCCACGCCCCTGTACTCCCCCATCCCCTCCGAATATTAGCCCCCCCCCCACCCCCCGAGGTAAATTCCTGTTGAATGCACCGTCCTTGCAGGCTGTGTAACCCTCGGCGACGTCCGCCCTCTGTAACCCCGAGTTCACCCCAAATCCTGCTGCTCTACCCTGACCGGACTGTGTCCCTCTCACACACCCTCACACAGAGCCCCAGACACACCCTCACACACACCCTCACACAGAGCCCCAGACACACCCTCACACAGACCCCCACACAGAGCCCCAGACAGACCCCCAGACACACCCTCACACAGACCCCCAGACAGAGCCCCAGACACACCCTCACACAGACCCCCAGACAGAGCCCCAGACACACCGTCACACAGACCCCCAGACAGAACCCCAGACACACCCTCACACAAACCCCCAGACAGAGCCCCAGACACACCCTCACACAGACCTCCAGACAGAGCCCCAGACACACCCTCACACAGACCCCCAGACAGAGCCCCAGACACACCCTCACACAGACCCCCAGACACACCCTCACACAGACCCCCAGGCAGAGCCCCAGACAGACCCCCAGACACACCCTCACACAGACCCCCAGACACACCCTCACGCAGACCCCCAGACACACCCTCACACAGACCCCCAGACACAGCCCCCCAGACAGAGCACCAGACACACCGTCACACAGACCCCCAGACAGAGCACCAGACACACCCTCACACAGACCTCCAGACAGAGCACCAGACAGACCCTCACACAGACCCCCAGACACACCCTCACACAGACCCCCAGGCAGAGCCTCACACAGACCCCCAGACACACCCTCACACAGACCCCCAGACACACCCTCACGCAGACCCCTAGACACACCCTCACACAGACCCCCAGACACACCCTCACACAGACACCCAGGCAGAGCCCCAGACAGACCCCCAGACACACCCTCACACAGACCCCCAGACACACCCTCACGCAGACCCCTAGACACACCCTCACACAGACCCCCAGACACACCCTCACACAGACACCCAGACAGAGCCCCAGACACACCCTCACACAGACCCCCAGACACACCCTCACACAGACCCCCAGACAGAGCCCCAGACACACCCTCACACAGACCCCCAGACAGAGCCCCAGACACACCCTCACACAGACCCCCAGACACACCCTCACACAGACCCCCAGGCAGAGCCCCAGACAGACCCCCAGACACACCCTCACACAGACCCCCAGACACACCCTCACGCCGACCCCCAGACACACCCTCACACAGACCCCCAGACACAGCCCCCCAGACAGAGCACCAGACACACCCACACACAGACCCCCAGACAGAGCCTCACACAGACCCCCAGACACACCCTCACACAGACCCCCACACAGCCCCAGACAGAGCCTCACACAGAGCCCCAGACAGAGCCCCAGACACACCCTCATACAGACACCCAGCCAGAGCCCCAGACAGACCCTCACACAGACCCCCACACAGAACCCCAGACAGTGACACTCACACAGAGCCCCAGACAGAGCCCCAGACACAACCTCACACAGACCCCCGGACAGAGCCCCAGGCACACCCTCACACAGACCTCCAGAGAAAGCCCCAGACAGAGCCCCAGACACACACACACAGACCCCCACACAGACCCCCAGACAGAGCCCCAGACAGACCCTCACACACACCCTCAAACAGTCCTCACACATACCCCTACACCTCACAGCACTGACCCTCAGACAGACTGTCACACAGACCCTCACACAGCTCTGACCCTCACACACCCTCACACAGGCTCTCACACACACCCTCGCATCCTCACACCCTCACACACTTCACACCCCCTCACACACCCTCGCATCCTCACACCCTCACACACCCTCACACACTTCACACCCCCTCACACACCCTCGCACACCCTCGCACACCCTCACACACCCACACACACCCACACACACCCTCACACACCCTCGCACCCTCACACCCCCTCACAAACACCCTCACACCCTCACACACCCTCACACCCTCACACACCCACACACCCTCACACACCCTCACACACCCTCACACCCTCACACCCTCACACCCTCACACACCCTCACAAACCCTCACACCCTCACACACCCGCACACCCTCACAACCTCACACACCCTCACACCCTCACACACCCTCACACACCCTCACACACCCTCACACACCCTCACACCCTCACACCCCCTCACACCCCCTCACACACCCTCACACACCCTCACACACTCTCACACCCTCACACACCCTCACACACCCTCACACCCTCACACACCCTCACACACCCTCACACCCTCACACCCCCTCACACAGACCCTCACACCCTCACACACCCTCACACACCCACACACCCTCACACACCCTCACACCCTCACACACCCTCACACCCTCACACACCCTCACACAGACCCTCACACACCCTCACACCCTCACACCCTCACACACCCTCACACACTCTCACACACCCACACACCCTCACACACCCTCACACACCCTCACACCCTCACACACCCTCACACACCCTCACACAGACCCTCACACACCCTCACACCCTCACACACCCACACACCCTCACACACCCTCACACCCTCACACACCCTCACACAGACCCTCACACACCCTCACACACCCTCACACCCTCACACACCCTCACACAGACCCTCACACACCCTCAAACCCTCACACACACACACACCCTCACACACCCTCACACACCCTCACATCCTCACACACCCTCACACCCTCACACACCCTCACACACCCTCACACACTCACACACCCTCGCACACCCTCGCACACCCTCGCACACCCTCACACACCCTCACACCCTCACACGCCCTCACACGCCCTCACACGCCCTCACACACCCACACACACCCTCACACACCCTCACACACGCTCACACACGCTCACACACCATCACACCCTCACACACCCTCACACCCTCACACACCCTCACACACCCTCACACACTCACACCCTCACACACCCTCACACCCTCACACACCCTCACACCCCCTCACACCCTCACACACCCTCTCACACCCTCTCACACCCTCACACACCCTCACACCCCCTCACACCCTCACACACCCTCACACCCTCACACACCCTCACACACCCTCACACCCTCACACCCCCTCACACCCTCACACACCCTCACACCCTCACACACCCTCACACACCCTCACACCCTCACACCCTCACACCCTCACACCCCCTCACACCCCCTCACACACCCTCGCACCCTCACACCCTCACACACCCTTACACCCCCTCAAACACCCTCACACACCCTCACACACTCACACACCCTCACACCCTCACACACCCTCACACCCTCACACACCCTCACACCCCCTCACACACTCACACACCCTCTCACACCCTCACACACCCTCACACACCCTCACACCCCCTCACACCCTCACACACCCTCACACCCTCACACCCTCACACACCCTCACACACACCCTCACACCCTCACACCCCCTCACACCCTCACACCCCCTCACACCCTCACACCCTCACACACCCTCACACACCCTCACACCCTCACACCCCCTCACACCCCCTCACACCCTCACACCCCCTCACACCCCCTCACACCCCCTCACACCCCCTCACACACCCTCGCACCCTCACACCCTCTCACACCCTCACACACCCTTACACCCCCTCACACCCTCACACACCCTCACACCCTCACACCCTCACACACACTCACACACCCTCACACACCCTCACACACACTCACACCCTCACACACCCTCACACCCTCACACACCCTCACACCCTCACACCCTCACACATCCTCACACACCCTCACACTCCCTCACACCCTCACACACCCTTACACCCTCACCAACCCTCGCACCCTCACACACCCTCACACCCTCACACACCCTCACACCCTCACACACCCTCACACCCTCACACACCCTCACACACCCTCACGCCCTCACACACCCTCACACCCCCTCACACCCTCACACCCTCACACACCCTCACACACCCTTACACCCTCACCAACCCTCACACACCCTCACACCCTCACACACCCTAACACCCTCACACACCCTCACACCCTCACACACCCTCACAACCTCACACACCCACACACACCCTCACACACCCTCACAGCCTCACACCCTCACACACCCTTACACCCTCACACCCTCACACACCCTCACACCCTCACACACCCTCACACACCCTCACACCCTCACACACCCTCACACCCTCACACCCCCTCACACCCCCTCACACCCTCACACACCCTCACACCCTCACACACCCTCACACACCCTGACACCCCCTCACACACCCTCACACCCTCACACACCCTCACACCCTCACACACCCACACACCCCCTCACACACCCTCACACCCTCACACACCCTGACACACCCTCACACACCCTCACTCTCTCTCACACCCTCACACACCCTCACACACCCTCACTCTCTCTCACACCCTCACACACCCTCACACCCTCACACACCCTCACACCCTCACACACCCTCACACACCCTCACACACCCTCACACACTCTCACAGCCTCACACCCCCTCACACCCTCACACCCCCTCACACACCCTCCCTCACAGACCCTCACACACCCTCACACCCTCACACACCCTCACACCCTCACTCTCTCTCACACACACCCTCACACCCTCACACACCCTCACACACCCTCACACCCCCTCACACACCCTCACACACCCTCACACACCCTCACACACCCTCACACCCTCACACACCCTCACACCCTCACTCTCTCTCACACACACCCTCACACCCTCACACACCCTCACACCCTCACACACCCTCACACCATCACACACCCTCACACACCCTCACACCCCCTCACATACCCTCACACACCCTCACACCCTCACACCCCCTCACACACCCTCACACCCTCACACACCCTCACACCCTCACACACCCTCACATACCCTCACACCCCCTCACACCCTCACACACCCTCACACCCCCTCACACCCTCACACACCCTCACATACCCTCACACCCTCACACACCCTCACACCCTCACACACCCTCACACCCTCACACACCCTCACACACCCTCACACACCCTCACACACCCTCACACCCTCACACCCTCACACACCCTCACACACCCTCACACCCTCACACACACACCCTCACACCCACACACACCCTCACAGCCCCTCACACACCCCCTCACACCCTCACACACCCTCACACACCCACACACCCTCACACATCCTCACACCCTCACACACCCTCACACCCTCACACACCCTCACACACCCTCACACCCTCACGCCCTCACACACCCTTACACCCTCACCAACCCTCACACCCTCACACACCCTCACACCCTCACACACCCTCACACCCTCACACACCCTCACACACCCTCACACCCTCACACCCTCACACACCCTCACACACCCTCACACCCCCTCACACACCCTCACACCCCCTCACACCCTCACACACCCTCACACCCCCTCACACCCTCACACACCCTCACACACCCTTACACCCTCACCAACCCTCACACCCTCACACCCTCACACACCCTAACACCCTCACACACCCTCACACCCTCACACACCCTCACACACCCTCACACACCCACACACACCCTCACACACCCTAACACCCTCACACCCTCACACACCCTCACACACCCTCACACACCCTCACACCCTCACACACCCTCACACCCTCACACACCCTCACTCTCTCTCACACCCTCACACGCCCTCACACCCTTACACCCTCACACACCCTCACACCCTCACACACCCTCACACCCTCACACACCCTCACACACCCTCACACACCCTCACACCCCCTCACACACCCTCACACACCCTCACACACCCTGACACCCCCTCACACCCTCACACACCCACACACCCCCTCACACACCCTCACACACCCTCACACACCCTCACACACCCTCACTCTCTCTCACACCCTCACACACCCTCACTCTCTCTCACACCCTCACACACCCTCACACACCCTCACACACCCTCACACACCCTCACACACCCTCACACCCTCACACACCCTCACACACCCTCACACCCTCACACACCCTCACACCCTCACACCCCCTCACACCCTCACACCCCCTCACACACCCTCACACACCCTCCCTCACACACCCTCCCTCACACACCCTCACACACCCTCACACCCTCACACACCCTCACTCTCTCTCACACACACCCTCACACACCCTCACACCCTCACACACCCTCACACCCTCACACACCCTCACACACCCTCACACACCCTCACACCCTCACACACCCTCACACACCCTCACACCCTCACACCCCCTCACACCCCCTCACACACCCTCACACCCTCACACCTTCACACACCCTCACACACCCTGACACCCCCTCACACACCCTCACACCCTCACACACCCTCACACCCTCACACACCCACACACCCCCTCACACACCCTCACTCTCTCTCACACCCTCACACACCCTCACACACCCTCACTCTCTCTCACACCCTCACACCCTCACACACCCTCACACCCTCACACACCCTCACACACCCTCACACACCCTCACACCCTCACACCCTCACACCCTCACACACTCTCACAGCCTCACACCCCCTCACACCCTCACACCCCCTCACACACCCTCCCTCACACACCCTCACACACCCTCACACCCTCACACACCCTCACACCCTCACTCTCTCTCACACACACCCTCACACCCTCACACACCCTCACACCCTCACACACCCTCACACCCCCTCACACCCTCACACACCCTCACACCCTCACACACCCTCACACCCTCACACACCCTCACACACCCTCACACCCTCACACCCCCTCGCATACCCTCACACACCCTCGCACCCTCACACACCCTCACACCCCCTCACACCCTCACACACCCTCACACCCTCACACACCCTCACATACCCTCACACCCCCTCACACCCTCACACACCCTCACACCCCCTCACACCCTCACACACCCTCACATACCCTCACACCCTCACACACCCTCACACCCTCACACACCCTCACACACCCTCACACACCCTCACACCCTCACACACCCTCACACACCCTCACACCCTCACACCCTCACACACCCTCACACACCCTCACACCCTCACACACTCACACACCCTCACACCCACACACACCCTCACAGCCCCTCACACACCCCCTCACACCCTCACACCCTCACACCCTCACACACCCTCACACCCTCACACATCCTCACACCCTCACACACCCTCACACCCTCACACACCCTCACACCCTCACGCCCTCACACACCCTTACACCCTCACCAACCCTCACACACCCTCACACCCTCACACACCCTCACACCCTCACACCTTCACACCCTCACACCCTCACACACCCTCACACCCTCACACACCCTCACACACCCTCACACCCCCTCACACCCTCACACACCCTCACACCCCCTCACACCCTCACACACCCTCACACACCCTCACACCCTTACACCCTCACCAACCCTCACACCCTCACACACCCTAACACCCTCACACACCCTCACACACCCTCACACCCTCACACACCCTCACACACCCTCACACACCCACACACACCCTCACACACCCTCACACCCTCACACCCTCACACCCTCACACACCCTCACACACCCTCATACACCCTCACACACCCTCACACCCTCACACACCCTCACACCCTCACACCCTCACACACCCTCACACACTCACACACCCTCACTCTCTCTCACACCCTCACACACCCTCACACCCTTACACCCTCACACACCCCCACACCCTCACACACCCTCACACCCCCTCACACACCCTCACACACCCTCACACACCCTCACACCCTCACACCCTCTAACACCCTCACACACCCTCACACACCCTGACACCCCCTCACACCCTCACACACCCACACCCCCTCACACACCCTCACACACCCTCACACCCTCACACACCCTCACACACCCTCACACACCCTCACACACCCTCACTCTCTCTCACACCCTCACACCCTCACACACCCTCACACACCCTCACACACCCTCACACCCTCACACACCCTCACACCCTCACACACCCACACACCCTCACACCCTCACACACCCTCACACACCCTCACACCCTCACACACCCTCACACCCTCACACCCCCTCACACCCTCACACCCCCTCACACACCCTCCCTCACACACCCTCCCTCACACACCCTCCCTCACACACCCTCACACACCCTCACACATCCTCACACCCTCACTCTCTCTCACACACACCCTCACACACCCTCACACCCTCACACACCCTCACACCCTCACACACCCTCACACCCCCTCACACCCCCTCACACACCCTCAATCCCTCACACACCCTCACACACCCTCACACCCCCTCACACACCCTCACACCCTCACACCCTCACACACCCACACACCCCCTCACACACCCTCACACCCTCACACACCCTCACACACCCTCACACACCCTCACACACCCTCACACACCCTCACTCTCTCTCACACCCTCACACACCCTCACACACCCTCACTCTCTCTCACACCCTCACACACCCTCACACACCCTCACACCCTCACACACCCTCACACACCCTCACACCCTCACACACCCTCACACCCTCACACACCCTCACACCCTCACACCCTCACACACCCTCACCCCCTCACACCCCCTCCCTCACACCCCCTCACACACCCTCACACCCTCACTCTCTCTCACACACACCCTCACACCCTCACCCTCACACCCTCACACACCCTCACACACCCTCACACCCTCACACCCCCTCACACCCCCTCACATACCCTCACACACCCTCAAACCCTCACACACCCTCACACCCCCTCACACCCTCACACCCTCACACACCCTCACACACCCTCACACCCTCACATACCCTCACACCCTCACATACCCTCACACACCCTCACACCCTCACACACCCTCACACACCCTCACACACCCTCACACCCTCACACACCCTCACACACCCTCACACACCCTCACACACTCACACACCCTCACACCCACACACCCCCTCACACCCTCACACACCCTCACACCCTCACACACCCTCACACACCCTCACACCCGCACACACCCTCACACCCTCACACACCCTCACACCCTCACACCCTCTCACACCCTCACACACCCTCACACCCCCTCACACCCCCTCACACACCCTCACACCCTCACACACCCTCACACCCCCTCACACCCTCACACACCCTCACACCCTCACACACCCTCACACACCCTCACACACCCTCACACACACTCACACACCCTCACACACCCTCACGCCCCCTCACACCCTCGCACACCCTCACACACTCACACCCTCACACCCTCACACACCCTCACACCCCTCACACCCCCTCGCACCCTCACACCCTCACACACCCTCACACACTCACACACTCACACCCTCACACCCTCACACCCTCACACACCCTCACACACCCTCACACCCTCACACACCCTCACACCCTCACACACCCTCACACCCTCACACACCCTCACACCCTCACACACCCTCACACCCTCACACACCCTCACACCCTCACACACCCTCACACACCCACTCACACCCTCACACACCCTCACACACCCTCACACACACTCACACACACTCACACCCTCACACACCCTCACACCCTCACACACCCTCACACACCCTCACACACCCTCACACCCTCACACACCCTCACACACCCTCACACACCCACACACACCCTCACACACCCTCACACCCTCACACCCTCACACCCTCACACACCCTCACACACCCTCATACACCCTCACACACCCTCACACCCTCACACACCCTCACACCCTCACACCCTCACACACCCTCACACACTCACACACCCTCACTCTCTCTCACACCCTCACACACCCTCACACCCTTACACCCTCACACACCCCCACACCCTCACACACCCTCACACCCCCTCACACACCCTCACACACCCTCACACACCCTCACACCCTCACACCCTCTAACACCCTCACACACCCTCACACACCCTGACACCCCCTCACACCCTCACACACCCACACACCCCCTCACACACCCTCACACCCTCACACACCCTCACACACCCTCACACACCCTCACACACCCTCACTCTCTCTCACACCCTCACACCCTCACACACCCTCACACACCCTCACACACCCTCACACCCTCACACACCCTCACACCCTCACACACCCACACACCCTCACACCCTCACACACCCTCACACACCCTCACACCCTCACACACCCTCACACCCTCACACCCCTCACACCCTCACACCCCCTCACACACCCTCCCTCACACACCCTCCCTCACACACCCTCCCTCACACACCCTCACACACCCTCACACATCCTCACACCCTCACTCTCTCTCACACACACCCTCACACACCCTCACACCCTCACACACCCTCACACCCTCACACACCCTCACACCCC